>NC_073307.1:117200177-117405177 GCF_027595985.1 Sorex araneus
TCTCTAAAATTAAATGATTGGTTGATCTCATAGATGAGGAATTTGTGATGCTCTAAAATTTCTTGCTAGATAAGCACTACTGTTAGAGTAAGAGAGATCAGTGAACAATATTATAAATCATGATAATTCAAATTAAAAAAAGAGATAAAGAAAAGGGGAAGGAGGGAGAATGATGATGGGATTTAGATGAGGCTATTTTTCTTTGTATCTTTTGTCTCAAGATGGTGCAGAAATGTAGTAGACAAGTGTAGACAGAATAGACAATGACAAGAAAACTCTTCTCTCTTAACATCCCAGCTTTGCCAGCATCTAAGCAGTCCACAAGGTCTACTGAGCTGCAGGAGTAAGAGATAGGCTGATAGGAGAGAGTAGAAGGGACTTGCAGATCCAACAAGTCATTGGTTTCATTTCTCAGAGACAAAACACCCCTGTCCCATCACATTTAGACCTATAACCAGTCTCCCCGTGAGGGTCGCCCAAAGTGTCTGAGCTTATAGCAGTTGAGTAGTTAGTGGGCTTCTCTTTTTTTTGTTTGTTTGGGGGTTTTATTTTGAGGTTGGGATTTTTTTTTTTTTGGTCTAAAAGCAATTTCCATTTTATGCCTTTTGTTTCTTCATCTAAGCAAATGCCGGTGGGATTTGGCAACCTGAGTTCAATAGCCTGTCCTTTTTGGTCTTTCAAAGGCTATGAATGTACTAAGAGCACTCAACCCTTCTGAAGATATGCAAATCTGTGCATTTAAAAGATTTACATTCATCCTTCACAGGCCCTGAAATATAAATATGAAATACCCAGAACCTTGTCACTTCAGTAATAATTAAGCTGATGGCCTATTATGTTCGATTGCAAATCAATATAGTATCTTTTGGTGCCACTTGAGTTCTTGAGGGTTGGCGCGGGGCCAGCTCCAGTTATACAATTGAATTGCTGCAGCTGCCTGGGAAACTTCGCTGCGTTCCCATTCAGGAAGAATAGGCGGGTAACAATGGTGACCAGCCTCCCTGCAGTAATTGTGTACGAGGACACATTTCCAATAGGGTTTTTGTTCAGCAGGTGCTGTTATTTTAGTTTAATTTGAATTCTGAAATATGGAGGAGAGAAGGAGACTAATCTTAACAGCATCTAACCTACAGCTGTTCGAAAGAGGCCAGCAAACAGCATATGTTGCTTAGATGGAAATCATAATTGCTCATTCTCCCTGGGCTGTTGGCCCACCAACGTGGAGCCTCTGAAATTAGCCAGCATTTTTCCAGCATTTTCCTCAGTGGCGAGGCCTCTCTCTGCAGAGCTCAGAAAGAACTCTTCTAGAGTGGCTCTTTCCCTGGGAGACTTTTGCTGCTGCTTCATCTCCTCCTTCTCCTTCCTTTCTTCTTCTTGGTCACCTGAAATGAGCTCCAAATGCTAAACAAATGTGTCCTGTTTAGCTTCCTCATTTTCCATTTGAGACCACTCTTAGGATACATTAGATAGAGGCTAGGTAGTGTGAACAGGACATACTGAGGACCTTGTCTACCGTGGCATTATACTTCCTTTGGGAGGAGTGACCAATGGCCCTGGCCAGTACTGTGTAGGCAAGAAATATATCTAGAGGGTGTGGATCAGTGGAGATGTTGTGATGGAAATAAGAAATAACATCAACATAGCACTATGCTGCCTTGTACAAAACACTTCTATCTTCTCTGTGTTATATTTATATCCTCTTAACACTTCTAAAGGAGATGACAGTATTATTTTATTAAGAGGAATTCTGAGGTACAGAACAAGATAGAATCAAGTCTGAGGTACAAGGTCGATTCAAGGACTAGAAAGTTTCATGCCTATTTCCTACACTAGTGCATCTTTTTAAAGTTTTTGCTCTGAGACGTCCTTAAGCTCCTAATTAGGTAAGAAGCCCTGGAATATTTGCAATCTTTTAACCTGTAAATCAATGCTAAGGAGCATAAGCCGGGAGCAGATATTTTTATTGGAAACGAGATTTTATGACTTGGGGGTTCTGTTTGTAAATGTCAGATATGTGACATTAAAAAATACCTAAGGCTCATTCCTCTTCTCATTCTCCTCCTTTCCTGATTTCCCTTCCTTCTTCAAAGTTTCTAAGTCTTAATCATAAAATATGCGGGGCCCATGGCTGAGATCTCCAAGCCTGCTCGGATTGGGACTGGGCCTCCTCCATCCAGATCCCCAGTTTTCCAGTAGCTTGGCAGACACTCCCACAAACTCCTCCCACAACACCCCATGTAATCTTATCAATGGCCGAGATCCAGAGACTATAACAGAGACTATCAAATAGAGCTCCATGGAAGAGAGCAACACAATTTTTCCTGGAGCATGTGGTCAAATTTGAGGCTGCGCGACTTCTGTATTTATTTATTTATTCATTCATTCATTCATTCATTCATTCATTCATTCATTCATTCATTTATTTTTCCCACATGGCAGAGCCTGGCAAGCTACCCATGACATATTTAATATGCCAAAAACAGTAACAACAATGTGCTTTTCGTATTCCTGGAGCAAGCAGATGCCATTAGGCACATGACAAGGACAAATGAAGATTGTTACTGGTGCCCGCTCGAGCAAATTGATGAACAATGGCATGACAGTGATACAGTGGATCATAAAATATATAACTGTTATAGGCAGTTCATGGGATGTATAAATGAACACAATAAATTTCTTGGACTCAATCATTCTAGTGCAGAAGAGGATGAAAATCTGAAAAAGCAAACCCTTTGGCTGTTGTCCTAACAATGAGATTTGCAAAGTGTCAGTATCCTGACACAGAGGAAGCCTTCTCTGTCTAAGTGACCATTTACCTAGATCATGGAGGAGGTGCAAAATTTTGCTAGTGGAGTAAACATGACAGGGATTCTAGAGCTCACTGGAGTCACTGGTCTCACTATATCACAAGTCCTTTGTTGTTTAGAGTTAAGTATTGAGACTCCCTGATGGGGCACATTTTCAGGCTGGACAATGCTGGAATTAACATATAGTATGTAGTGTATCTAAAAACGAGAAAAGGATTTTGTAACAAAGATCTGACCCATATGTCTAATGTCAGTCCCTTCTTTCCTGAAAGATCAAGAGTTTAATAGTTTATCCAGATTTGTAGGTACAATGCTTAGCTCAACTGCTACTGCCACCAAAGGTTTGGGCTTCTCTTTCAATGACAATCTAAGGCTTTAAGGAGCATCTGCTGTCTGTCACAGAACCTTCCGTCTTTGTCAGAGACTGTCATTTCCCCACTCTAATTTTTATGCCCTCCTAGTCCTTAATCTCAAATCTTCCTGGCTAATCAGGATCGGTGTTGAGATCCTGAAACCATGTCAGTCTCAGTTCCTTATCCTTTATGTCTTATGGACCTGCTCCTGGATGACTGTATGGTTACAAACCTCCTGGTTAGGGGTAGTTTTCAATAACACAGCTCTGGGTGCAGAACAGATCTAGAGAGCAGTAAAAGACTGAAGTGGGATAATCTGGAGCTGCATGTGTCACTTCCAGTTTTGTGATTATCACCTAATTGTCTCCTCTGCAAATGGAAGATAGTAATCACTAATTGATATGGTTACTGAAATGGTTGAGTTAATGACTACATTTAATATATTAATGCAGCTTTTAGCATTCAGACCCTTAACAAATTTGTGCTACTAATGGTTAATAGTGCTAATTAGCAGTGGATAAATAGTAATGAAAGTGGAAATAATAGTACTAATAATGGTAGCATTAAAGTAGTAGTAATATAACAATACTTTAGTAATATAGCATCGTGATAGCAGTAGTAATGGTAGAATTGGTAGTTATTTTAGTCATAATGATAATACCATGGCAACAGCCTGGTAGTGGTAGTACTATAGTAATGCTGCTTATGGTAGTAATGTAATAATAACAGTGATTATAATAGTGTAGTAATGACAATGGAAAAGATTATTTTTATAGTACTAGTAGCAATGGTAGTGCTAATAATAAGGAAATGTTTCTGTTCCTCATCTTAACAGAAAATAAGGGCAAACAATATCTATCACAGCTATGAAAACGTTAAACGTAATCTAATCCCACACACATTTATTGAGCTCTCTAAAGACATGTAAAATTGCCTATGTCCCCATCTATTACATGGATTTTCACCAAATTTTTGATGTCTTGGGGGGTTAAAGGGAATAGTTTGGAAACCATACCTGGCAGTGTTCAAGTGTTTCCTCATGATCTATGCTCATGCTTGGGAGATCAATACAGATTGGCCACATGCAAGAAAAGTTCCTTAAGTCCAGTATTGTCTCTTAACCGCATTGATAGATGTTTAAATGTGAAATCCTCTGGTGGGTTAATTAAATCCGCTCATGAAATTTCCTTCATTTCTTTCTTTGTAGACTAGGAAACAGTCTTGCAGCAGGAGGAAAATATAGACATAAGGGGCAATTTGTACAGCCTAAGTGTAAAGTGGGGGCTAAAGGGATAGTATAATGGGCAAGATATTTGCTAGGAAGCATCCAACTAGGGTGTGATCCCTGGTACCCCATAGTGTTGCCTGAACAAGGCATCATTGTGTGGAGATGCATAAGCACACCCTGAGCACAGCCAGGTGTGGCCCTAAAACAAACAAAAATAGTAGAGTAGGTACTCTATTAATTAATTCAAACATTACAATAACCATATAATCCTGCTTGCCGTTAGCCTATCTATAGCCTACTACCATACCTAAACTAGCAAGTATTTAAGGTGTAACTTCTTAGTGAATGGTTATTAAATGCAGGATGAATGAACAGTGCTGGGCTACATAGAGAAAAAAACATGCAGATTCTATAAGATCTCACTTATTTAGAAGTATTAAATGCTTGGCTCTTAGTCTTTGATTAGGATGGGAAGCAAAGAAACCCAGTTTTGGGGTGTCCCAAAAGCTGCAGTAAATAGAATAATCTAGGGATCCCTTTGGACTGAGGAAAGAAGTTGCTATGAAACAGCTCTGCTTCTTTGCCTCTATGTTTTTGCTTTAAAGCAGCCAGACAGGCTCAGTACATGTGTGGGAGGGAGTTTATTTTGGCAGCTCCAGTGAATAAGGGAAGCCAAGAGCCTGAGGCTATTCATCGAAACACCACATGTTAATCTCAATCTAGCCTGGTAATCCCAGCAAACATTTGGACCTCAGGGAAAGGTAATCCAAGATCAAGCAGCTTCCCTGAGAGGATTGCCGTTGTGTGGTTTAGTGATAAAAGGAGGATATGAGTGAGATCTGGAAAAGAAACAATTTGTCCATGCAGGCATTATCAGATTCCAAACCCATTCCATCCCCAAGATTAGAATATTAGGGAAGGGGGAAGGTTTAATGGCTGAGGAATGAGGTGGTTGTTTTGCCTCTAAAACTGAACATGTTGCAAGAAGATAAAGAAGAAAGGTGATGTAATCTTGAAAACATCAGTATAGCACTGGCATGACATTGACATGAAGATGGGACTTCTAAGAGTGAACTATTGGCACTAAGAACAGCAAAACAACTCAGGTCTCTAAGTCAAACCCTTAGGCCTGAGCATAGCAGAGACTCATCATTAGGGCTCCAACTATAGACTCTAAGGTCCTGGTTCTCTGATGTTTAGTATCTGTTCCATGCCTCTACCCTCAAACTCAAGTGGTAAGTGCATCCCCTCCTCTTCACAGTTTCACAAATAGCAAATTAGAAAATAATCTCTTAATATGGTTGAAGGTGTGCAGTTACTATCCAATGGCTAAATAACCAATTATAATCATATCTGTCAACTATCCATATCAGCCAGAATATTTATTTTCAGGATTAAAATCATTTTGATTTGTATAATATTTTCTGTATTTTTCACCCTTGGCAAGTGCATACACATATATGCAACATTATTGAGTTTCTGACCAGGGAAATGCCATGACAAAGCAGTCATGGCAAGTCAGCATCAGATGGACCTGGACCATAACTTACATCTTCCTGATTCAGGTTTATAGCTCTCTGTGCTTTATAAGTCACCTACCACACTGAAGGTCACTCTTAATAGTTAGAAAACATAACACTTCCTAGCCATCTGCATATTCTCCAGGATTATTTTTACTAATATTCAGTAGGAGACAGTAATGTTATTCTGTGAGATAAATTATCACAGACCCAAGACAAAGTATATTGTTACCTTGGGCTAAAAGAAGTCAGATAATAATATTTAAAAAATTGTGTGATAATAAATATACATATTGTGTTTAATATATGTAATGTGTAACAGGTGTTGTAAAGAATATATGAATAAAGATAAAAAGAAAGATAGGTGCATGTGTAACAAGTTAGACCAACTTTATACATGGTAACAAAACAATACAATATGTTAACTCCACATTTAATATGGAGTTGTAATATGAAATAATAAACATAAAATAAAATATTGATTCTACCACTTACAAAATGAATGAATTTTAGTTGGCCACCTTTTCCCAACTTTAATTTTTTCAAATTTCGAAGATAACAATACCTACTTTCTAGAGGTGTTACTAAGATCATATAAGATCACATTCTATCTCAAGAATGTTTTTGGCTTTCATTAACAGAAGTGTTTAGTTCTTAACTACATAGAGGTTTAATCTTCACAGCTATCTACAGGAACTACTATTAAATTCTGTGTCTATGAATAATATCTATGCAGTTCTAATTTTCTTCATGGTTGCAATATGGTTGCTGCAACTCCTTTCATTACATTTTCAATCCCATAGAACTGCTCTGGGGAGGGGGAAATGTATCAATTAGGGTATAAAAAATTTTCTCAGGAATTCTATAATGGGCTTCCAGTTATTAATCATGTTCAGAATTGTCAAGTGTCTATTGCAGGTTAGTGATGGCAAAGAAGGATACATTAATGCCCAAACTACTCTATCATGATAAAGCCTCCATACTTTAGGACACATTATTGACTAATCTCATACCTTTTCTTTCTGAAGAATCCTATGAGTGTGTAAGTGCTCTGACACAATTAGACTAAGTTGCTGATCATTTGCCAGGAAATTGTACTATTTGTTGCTAGTCTGGCTCCCAAGGGACTCTTAGTTGATTTGGACACCAGAGCTACATGTGAATGAGATGCACACTTTCATTGAGGCCTAACAAGGTCAGGCATTCCAACTGACCCAACCCCAACACACTCAAGCTGCATTGCTGATACTGCCTTTGGATCTCAGGTTTAAATTTTATCATAATCAATATATTCACCAACAAATTGGTATTTGCTTTTTATCACCGAATGACTGTTCATTAGGAGTTGCATTAGTCTTCCCCTTGCTGAGGCATTAAAGTTCAGTGCCACCTTCTCTGACTGTGAAGACTGGTTTCTAGAAGCCCTGTGTCTGTGTCGCCAGAGACAGAGCTTTGATGCTTGAGAAGAGAGACAGGTAAGAATAAAGGCAAAAAGCTGGAAGGGGGCACACTCACCTGGATTATGGGACTTTTAGACTAGAGTGTCACTGGTCTTTTAATGGGGAAATAGTACCATCATGAAGAATTGCTGTTTAGATTGAAATAACCAACATTTTCCCTTCCCTGTCTTTGTTAATTTGTTATGACCAAGGTCGTACACTTAGCTGCAGTGCAGTGGAGATTGCACTATGCTAATGCATCTGGGGAATCACAAACCGCAGTGCTTCTAAGATCACGGTTGGGATATGGACAGCACTGGGGATTCAACCCGTGGCCTCGTATCTGCAAAACGGGTGCTCTACTATTTGAATCACATTCTTGCATCTCTGCTGTGCCACCTTTTTTTCTTCTTTCACTTCTTCTACTAAATTTTGAAGTAATCAATATATTTTAAAGAGTCTTCAGGGCCTCAAAGTATGATTAGGTGAAAGTTTGGGAGGGAATAAAACAAAGATGTAGGTATACACTCAAGTTCATCACTCTAGCTTCAACAAAGCGATTCTTCTCTATTTTGTATCTTTTGTATGGTAAGTTTCTGGGAACATATCCATGTGTACAAAAAATGTTTCTCTGCCAAAAAGAAAAAAATGAATCCACCAATTTATGTTTACCATGCAGTATATATTAAGCACTTATTAAGCAACACTTTCTTTTCTCCAACTCTTCTTTTTAAAAGTGGGGGTTGCTTTGGGGCAGGGTGGTAGCACAGCAGGTAGGGCATTTGCTTTGCATGTGGCTGACCTGGGTTCAATTCCACATGATCTCTCTAGCCCACCAGGAGCGGTTCCTGAATGCAGAGCCAGGAGTAAGCCCTGAGCACTTCCAGGTATGGTCCAGTAAAACAGTGGTGGTTGACCATTCCAATGGTTTTCACTCCATGCACTTTCAAAAATTCAATAATACACTAAATGCTTGAACTTGCATCTAATTATGAGAATGGTTGGTCCAGTGATTCTCTATGTCCAGATCACAACTCCGGTGCTTATCTCTAAATCAATCAGTTTCAAATGACCATCTTGGGACTAATTTTTTTTGACGTAACTTCTTGCTGCAGCCAAAATTTCTCAAACTTGCCTAATCTCCCCTTTCTGTTCAGCATCCCTTTCACTTAACTGACGATAAATGGCCAACATGGCCTGGTTTTAGCAATGGGCACAATTCACTAGAAAACAATTAAAGTAAATGAAACCTGCTGAGATCTAATAAATATTCACTCATCCGCCTGAACAGATGCCAGTTACAGCAGAAGAAAAATAAAGCTCTTAGAGTTAGGAAATTCACTTTGCTTGAGAGCTCCTAGTACAGGTGTCAGAAGAAATGAGGAAAGCAAAGATATTCTTGCTTTAGGGAGCAGAGATAAATAGGGTGCATGTTGGTATGTTTCTATCCATTGGAAGTGGCCCTCAGGGATCACCATGGATGTACCCTTTTAAGAAATAATTGCAGTCTGTGTATGCTCCTTGTTAAGGGTGCTGAGTATATTATTGGGTCCCTCTGTGGTCTACATGAACAGACTCTAATATTCAGGGTCATCTATTGAGCAAGTTTCAGAGTGCTGATACTATAGGAGATTCTTGACTCTTCTATATAATATTATATAACTCTAAGAAACTCTTGACTCCTCTACATAACATAGAAGTGGGGATACTTCTAGGCAAAGTCAAGGAAGATTTACATGGAGCAATAAATATAACTAAGGATTTTATAATTTCAAAAGGGACATTGTGTTTGCCTTCAGAATATTAAGAAAAAGGTAGACCAGACTGGCTAGTGAGAGAGAGAGAGGGGTTAAAGCTCTTGCCTTGCACACAGCCAACTTCTGTTTGATCCCAAGCACTGCATACAGTGTCCCAAGCAGCATCAATAGTGATCCATGGGCACTGAGCCAGGAATAAACCATGAGAATCACTCTAAACTCTCTAGTTTCTCTGGACTCATCTTAGACTTCATTCTCTATCAACACTCCAGCCTCTGAACTCTGGACAAGTCATTTTATTTCTGAGCCTGAACTTCCTCCACAAAACAGGTGTGCCAATTCATACTTCAAGGATTGTGTGGGTTAAAAATTAAACCATAGGGGATGGATAGATAGAACGTGTGGCTTGTACTTGCCTTGCATGCAGCTGACCCAAATTTAATCACTGAAAACTCATATAGTCTTCTAAGCACCAACAGGAGCAATTCTTGAGTGCAGAGTCAGCAATAACCACTCTGCATTGCCAAATGTGGCACCCAAAACAAAAGAACAAAAAATTAAACCACAGGGTCAAAGACATAGAGACAATGCAGTGGGTAAACCATTAAGTCCCACCGGGAGTGAGTCCCACCTTGAGTTTAGAGCCAGAAGTAAGCCCTGAGAACAACCAGATATGGCTTAAATCCAGAACAATACAAACTAACAAAGTTTTTTTTTTAATTGAATCACCATGAGGAAAGTTACAAAGCTTTCAGGCTCAAGTCTCAGTTACACAATGCTCAAACACCCATCCCTTTACCAGTGCACATATTCTACCACCAAGAACCACAGTAAACCTCCCCTCCACCCCCCCACCTCCCCAGCCCCCCCACCCCGCCTGTGTAGCTGATAAATGTCACTTTACTTTCTCTTTACTTTGATTACACTCAATATTTCAACAAAAAAACTCACTATTGTTGTTTGAAGCCATGTTACTTGAGGAGAGCTTGAAAAATTTCTTGCAGAGAAACTCCGAACAGTTGTGGGAACAATAATGCCCTCAGTAGATTGTGTGGCTGTTAATATCATATTTTCACCTCCCCCATCACTTAGTCCATAGCCCACAGTATCCATTAGACCTAAAGCAGTTTCTCTACATCCCTGATGGTGTTGGTGTCTGACTAGATGCCTCTGGTACATGGCAGAAGAGACTGAGCTAGAAGGATGGAGGTGGCGTAGAGGTGTATCTGGCAAGGTGGCCAGGAGTTTCTTGGCCGTGATTCCTGGAAGCAATGGTGAGACCTGGAGTGGAAGGAAGCAAAGAAAGGAGCAGTTGTCCCATAGTCAGCCAAGACACTAGGGAAACCAATTTCTGGAAGAACACAGAGTCTCTTTCCTCTCCACTCTCTCCTTATTCCTGCTTCACCCTCCTTTGCCAACTCTGGACTCCAGCTGGTCTGGGAGACAGCTCACCTCTGCCTGGTCATTAACAGTTCATTTGCTTAAATACCCATCATCATTACTGCCAATGGCTCCTCAGGGCACCATTGCATCCCAGGAACTGCTGCAGACATTCTCCTCTGACTGATGGTCTTGTGTTCGGCCCTGCCACCTGCTAATGACTCCTGGGCGGATGGCCCAGCTAGGGGGCAGCAGCGTGTGGCATACTAAAGGAGGCCTGCATTTCTCTCTGTGAGTCCCTCTGACCCTCTTAGTCCTGAAAAGGACTTAGCCCTGAAAATGGTGGTGCCCCAATACTTCCAGTAATGAGCTTAGAGAAGAAAAACCCATAGGTAGAAAGCATTAGCTATACGGGTTCCTAAAATTTCACCTCCTGAAAGTTTTTTTCTGATCAGCTTCCAGGATCTCAATCTTCCTTTTGTGTTAAGTATCCTTCGGAGTGTGTGGCATGGGGTTCAATGGAGAGAAAAGAAGTTGCCCCCATGTGTGCAATATATATTACATCATATGGAGACCCTCTCCTCACCACCCTACTTCCCCACTCAGTGAGATTGTGCCCCCTTTAGAGATGAGAACCTGAGGCTCCCAAAATTCCAGTGAGCTTCTCAAGGTCACACTCCTAGTCACGGGCAAAGCAAGTGTGGACCTCAGTGTGGACCTTTGCTTTGAATCTAAGGTTATACTTTTCTCATTGCCTTTAACAGTCTAAGATGAGGAAACATCCAGGATTCAGCAAGATGCAGAAGCCAGCTCCATGTAACCAATTGAGCAGATTTTCTGTATTCTGTAGCATTTTTTTGAAAAATTTTTGCTCTTTTCTGCAGACATTCTCTGATGTGCTTTGTTCAAGCAGACTGCCACCACATTTCCCTTGACCACACCCCATTCACTGACCTTTGCAATCTTCAGCTTTTTTGCTTGACCTCATAGAACAAGGTTTAAATTTATTCAGGAGGAAGGAACCTCTCTTGGTAACAAATAAGTTCTCTTTTCCCTTGTATCAGGCACTTTTAAAACTGCTTTATTTATGTCATTAAGTCATTGAATCTTTGCCACAGCCCACAAAGTTGGTTTTGTTATTATATGCACCCATCTAAGAGAATATGAGAAATGATTTTCAAGATACCCCATCATCAAGTCCGAAAGCCATCAGTCACTCCCCACAGAAGGTTTTGTCTCAGTCACATAACTGAACTTTCCATTCATATCACAGCAACTTTACTGATATTGTCTTGTACTAAGTACTTATAGTTCATTGTATGAAAATTTCTTTACTTCTTTCTCTACAAGCCATCCTTACCATAGATGCCTACATATTTCCTGAATACACAGTGAACTCCTGTTTATTTTTCAGCTCAAACATCTCCCCCTCTGGAAGCCATTTTTTAACTTAATGGCCAGATCCAGTAAATGACCTATAATTCCTTCTAGTAACTTATATTTCACAACTTTACCACTAGATTACTGTGTCTTCTTTATGGTGAGCTCTACACTCTGAGCTTCATAAGGCTAGGCATTTTGTGTTCTTTATTGCTATATCTTCAGTGTGTGACAAATAAAGGGACAAGAAATATTGCTAAATGACAGGTTTCCGTGTTTATATGAAGAATGTTCCAAAAGTAACTCAAAGATTATGTGGGTGCCATTTTCAGGACTCAAGAAACTCTCACAGCTTAGGCTCACAGAAGTTAGAAACACACATTGAGTTGACAGTAACACATGAAATTGGCCCTAGAACTAATAATTATCCCCATTCTCAAGTAAAACAGTCAAAGCGTAGAGCCAGTTCATGATAGTTGAACCAGTTTGTGCTGAACCCTAAGTTGGTGTCAGGTTATTTTGTTTGTTTGTTTGTCTATTTGTTTTTAATATATCAGGCTAGTAGGCTTATGTCCCCAACAATAGCTACTTGTAGTACATTAGTCAAGGGCAGAAACTGGCTCCTGAGCCTCAAATTGGAGCTGACTTGTAATTATCAACAATTGACTCCTTTTGTGAGAATAAACAAAATTATGAGGCTGGAAAACAAATAGTACAGGGATTAAGACACTTGGCTTGTATATGGCCAACCCTTCAATCCATGATAGTACATTTGATCCCTTGAGCATCGCCAGGAGTGATCTCTGAGTACAGACAGAGCCACAGCACTGAGTACTAATGGGTGTGGAACAAAAGCAAACAAAATGGGATTACAGAAGTTGTTACTGAATCACAATGGCAATGGGCCCCAAAGAAATATTTGGGCCCCCAAATAGGAGAAAGGTCCCAAGATAAAGCATCCAGAGAAAGGGGAGGGGGGATGAATTATAGAGTTGTGGTCTAACTGAACCACTCAAAATCATAATTGCCCTTTCCTCTTGACATCCCAAAGAAAAGGCCTGGCGGGAGGCACCCTCAGAGGACAGCAGCCTGGAAAATCCAAGTTTCAAAAGAAGTACATAGCAGAGTGAGTTCCCCAAATATCAGTGATACTGTTTGAGGCAAGTCAAAAGAGTAGATACAGCTGAAAGGTACGGTAGAGTTGAGTCTAGGTTCCTAGCTAAGGATAAGCCTAAGAAGCCACTTTTCATCTTTGGACTTTAATTTCATTTTAGCAGAACACAGCAGTAGGGTTTAAGATATGAAATTACTAAACCTACCCTGCCTGGCATGTAAGACTCACTAGTGTTTAAGCAAGCTCTCTAGTTTTGTGCACTCAACTTTGACAGACACTAATCTGTACAGTGATCAAGAGCATAGGCTCCAGATTCAGATTAATAGGGTCTGAACTCTGATTTATCCACTTGAAAGATGGAGACCTTAGAAAATGTTCTTGACATCTCTGTGAAGCTTTTTTCGTCATAAAGTGGAAGATAACATGTATATCAACCTTACCAAAGGACTAAGGGGATTATATGAGGTAATGTAGGCAAAGCAGAGTCTGGAACATAATATATTCTCAATAAATGTTGCCTAATATTACTTAGACTTTTTGTGAAAATACCCAACTTATTCCACTGATTTGTTACATCTACAGATGATATACACAGATATACATAAGAAAAAACCTCAACATCTACAGGTGAATGATCAAACTGAAGATCCAGGAGATCCCCATTTTATAGATCCCCATCTAAAGCTCAGTACACTCAAGATAGAGGACAAGTCAATATTTCACCTCTAATCTAAAGATAAATGTATAATGTCCCAACTAGAGGGAACTAGAGGGCAGTCAGGGGTGATCAGACATGTTTTTATTAAGGTCTGAACTGATTAAATGATGTCTACCTATATTAGGGAGAACAATCTGCTTAAGTCACTGATTTAAGTGTTAGTATTAAAAACAAACAGAACCCCCAGAATAGTGTCTGAATGAGAATAAGCATCTAAATAATGTTCCAGTCGAGTTGACACATAAAATTAACTTTTACATGTAGTTCAAGGCCTACCTCTCCCTGAAACCTCTACCCACATTTTCCATTTTCCTGGGGTCTTGACCTTTCTCTGAACTAGAGAGGAACATTCTGGTTCTGCTTTGTCTGTCAGGCTCACAAAACCTTGCATTATAAAAAGAATCAACAGGGGCTGGAGGATAGCACAGCAAGTAGGGAGTTTGTCTTGCACACGGCCGACCCTGGTTTGATTCCCAGCATCCCATATGGTACCCTGAGCATCGCCAGGAGTAATTCCTGAGTGCAGAGCTAGGAGTAACCCCTGTGCATCTGTGCATCGCCAGATGTGGCCCCAAAAGCAAAACAAACAAACAAAAAGAATCAACAATTTTGAACACCTACTCTGTGCAAATTACATAGGAATCATCATGAATATTTCATTTCCTAAATGAGAAAGCATGAGAAGGTTTAAGAAATTTATTTGAGGTACATTTTGTAAATGGAATTGAAACCTAGATTTCTTTGAATTTAAGCATGTGCTCCTGCAAACACATCAAAGTGTCTCACAGTCTGATATTATTTTTTTTTCTGTGTCCTGTACTTATTTTATTTTTTTTTAATTTTTATTAAATCACCATGTGGAAAGTTACAAAGTTCTCAGGTTTATATGTCAGTTATACAATATTCAAACACCCATCCCTTCACCAGTGCCCATATTCCACCACCAGAAACCCCAGTATACCCCCCGCCCCCACCCCCTACCCCCTACTGTAAAACTAATGAATTTCACTTCATTTTTTCTTTACCTTGATTACATTCCATAATTCAACACAAAACTCACTATAGTTGACATAACTCTCTCTCTCTTTTTTTTTTCTTTTTCCTTTTCCCTTTTTTTTTTTCCTTTTTCCCCCTTATCCCCCTTCCTGCGCCTCATAGTATGGTGTACGCCACGCCGCGTCCGCCAGCGTGGGGCTTTTGCTTAGTTCACAGTCCAGAGGTGGTTGCTACATTAAAAACCTTCAATATTTCAACAAAAACTTACTGTTATTATTTGGAGTCCCCCCCCCCCAAGTCAGACCTGTTCAAATGGAACCGTTTCACATTGCTGACAATTATAAATGTTAATTGTCATTATCATTTGTTTTGGATTTCTGTATAAAGTCCAGGGAAAATTCTGCCAGAAATTACATAGCCCAGCTCACAGTCCCAGTACATTGCTGTAAGAAGTCTCTGAATTCAAAGTATTTAGGCGAGAGGGTCCGATTCGCGCTCAGCGGCTCCGGATTTATCTGGGCCGAGGGCGTGCCAGTTACGCCCCCTTCCCATGAGTTCCTGGGAGCCCCCAAAGTAAAATCCTAATACCTGTGGGTTTGGAGTCACAGAAGATGGCGCCTGCCACATGGGTGCCGCCAGCCCGCGCTTTCCGTGCAGGAAGACAGGGCGGGGAGGAAAAAAAAAATCACCCCCAGCAGCACAGAGTTGTAGCCCAGTTTGGTGTCCCAGTGCATCGCTATCGGATGTTGCGCTGGATGCCCGAATGTGCTACACCTTTGGAATCAAAGTCTTTAGTCTGATATTATTTAAGTGACTTACAAACATCTTCCCTTTTTTCAAAGGGTTGTAAATTGCTAAAAGACTTAAGATTTTCTGAATCTCTCATTGAATTTAGATGGGGCTAACCCTTGGTAAGATGAACGAACATAAATATCGTTGTGAAAAATATTTAAAAGACACAATATAAATAATAAATGTCATTTGAGTTTAAAGTAAGGATTTTTGAACTAATATTGGAGCAATGTTATTTTTCCCCCAGCAACCAATTGCCATGCAGCATATTCTTAATTTGAGGCTGGATTAGACCTGCTTCTCAGGAAGATGAGAAGCCACCATCCCTTCTCTCTCCATTCTGAGGCTATTTACTCACATGTTCAGCTCCATTTTCTGGATCATTTTCTTCCAGGATGTCTCCTTCTTCCTTTAGGCTTTAGTCTTTAGTCCTTTACTTTAATCTCCATCTTTCTCACACTTTAGTTATTCTAATTCCTTGATGCTAAAGACTAATTGAATGGGTTTCTATTACTGCAATGCAGAGAAACACCTCAAAGAATAAAAAAGCTAGCGTGTAACACCTGATTCTTAAAATAAAGTTTGAAAATTATCTTATAATTAAAATAAAGTTTATTTTCTTTCACAGATGATTTAAGATTTTTTTATCTGAATAAAATTGTTTCTTGTGTTCAAGGACAGAGCAACCTGGTCAATGAGGCTAAAAGAGAATAAGTAAATAAGCAGAAGACAAAAGGAGAGGATTAATAAGTATAACACTGTAACATTATATTGGTTTTTATCTATGATGAGAGTACACATTTATTTTTCATTTTGAAATTTAAAAAAAATAACATTTGTTCTGAGGCAGATAGAAATCTATTTTAAAAAATTTGAATCCCAGGGGGCTGGAGCAATAGCGCAGTGGGGAGGCTGTTTACCTAACACACAACCAACCTGAGTTCGATTCCCAGCATCCCATATGGTCCCCCGAGCATCGCCAGGAATAATTCCTGAGTGCAGAGCTGGGAGTAACCCCTGTGCAATGCCAGGTGTGACCCCAAAAAACAAAATTGGAATCCCAGAATGGTATCTTTGGTAAAGGTTTAGCAAAGTCTCCAGGAGTAATGTGTTGAGAATGTATGCTATGGGGGCAAGGTAAGAGCAGAGAAATTTATCAGGAAGTTCTTGCAATGATATAGGTAGGGAAAGTGATGCTTAGGAGGTTGAATTAAAAATGATGAAAGTGACTAATTTGTTGGTTCTGATCATGTTTATTGATATGAATAAACATCTACTTCCTAATGACAGAGAAATAATGTGTGAGATTCTATAGCTCTGTCCCAGATAAAAATACTACAACTTTATAAATCTGGAAATCCACAACCGTGAGCCTATTGTGAGTTTAACATTATGCATGTGTGTACATAAATAAAAGGGTTGAAATTTTCACAAAGACTCTGGGTGGGAAGAAAATATTAAGAGCTATTCAGGGTTGGAGTGATGACTCAAATTATTTAACACATACTTAGCATGTGTGAGAACTTGAGTTCAATTCCTGGCACCTAATATGTCTCCACTATCATTATGGGTCATTATTTCTAGTGGTCTCAAAACCTCACTGCAGTCTGGAGCACTGAACAATCAAGTCCATAGCCTCTAGGCTGAGTGGTACTGTCCCTCTCCCTTAGCTCCAAGCATTGCTGGGAGAGGGAGAGGAAGGAAGGAAGGAAGGAAGGAAGGAAGGAAGGAAGGAAGGAAGGAAGGAAGGAAGGAAGGAAGGAAGGAAGGAAGGAAGGAAGGAAGGAAGGAAGGAAGGAAGGAAGGAAGGAAGGAAGGAGAGGAAGGAAGGAGGGAAGGAAGGAGGGAAGGAAGGCAGGAAGGAAGGAAAGAAGGAAGGAAGGAAGGAAGGAAGGAAGGAAGGAAGGAAGGAAGGAAGGAAGGAAGGAAGGAAGGAAGGAAGGAAGGAGGGAGGGAGGGTAGGAAGGATGGAGGGAGGGTAGGCAGGAGGGAAGGAAGAAGGAAGGGAGGAAGGAAGGAAGGAAGGAAGGAAGGAAGGAAGGAAGGAAGGAAGGAAGGAAGGAAGGAAGGAGGGAGGGAGGGAGGAAAGGAAGAAGGGAGGGAAAGAAGAGCTAAGTCTCGGTGTGGGATAAATCATAAAAAAAATAATAGGAAAATGATTATGGAGATTGATATTGAACCCAGAATTGAATTTATCTTTTTGTGACCTATGGAAATGATTGGTGAATAATTAAAATGAGCAGAATACACCAGAGAAGTGACCTGAAAATATCTTAGGGTCTGGAGGAGGTCATCTCTTCTGTCTCCTTCAAGATTCTCTATTCCTCCTACGGTCTATTCTGGCATCCACAACAGATATTTGTAATAGGATGCTCAGAGCTCAAACTTGCAGCCATATGGACAGGGGGCACACATGAGCAGGGGAAGGTGTAATCAGAAGCGCTGAGTGGGTGTCTACGTTACCCACAGCTTTGCCAGGACAATGGGCCTCCAGGTTTACGGCTCTTCAAATGGCTAACGCAGATCACGAAACAAATCTCACTTTCCAGCCTGCCAAGAGTGACATAATGGCAGTGCTGTGGGAAAAGACACTTGGCAGAAGGCATCCTTCTACTGGCACAGTATCGCTTGCACCACCTCCACAAACTTTTTCAAACTATTTCCTAAAAATAGTGCTTCAATTAGAAACTGACACAACTTCTGTTGGAAAAAGTGTGAATAGCCGTGAAAAGCTCCATAAAGGAAGGAACAGGTGAGACCCCAGTAGATTATCAAATGCCAAATGATAGATTATAATGTATGGTAATTGGTTATTATTAAAATAGTCTATTGCTTATCACACAGTAACTAAATGGCCTTTCAGTTGCTCTATAATTACCCAGTGATGGGTGATCTGTTTTCTTCTTTGGAAGCCGGGTACCCAGAGGATCAGAGCAGAACATGTCACAACAGAGGGAGAGAGCAGGAGAGGGGAGGGCTTCTGCCAAGGTGGGGCCTAGCCTAGTTCTCTTCAAAACCTCTGTCAAGGCCAAATGCTCAGAGAAGTTCCCGTGGGGGCCAGAGAGCATAAGATGAGTCTCTGTCTCTGATCACTTGACTTTTTACTTGTCTTGGCAGTGATTTCTCATAAAGTTTTCAAAGGTTTATGCTGCCAGTGGAGGCAGGACACATCTGAGTGAGATGAGCAATGGCTGAGTAGTGCCCATTGCTGCTGCTCCTAATATAGACATCCTGTCACTGCACATGAGGGGCTCAGTAGTGAAGTGCAGTAAGAACACATTGTGGCATACCAGCATATAAAATAGTTTGGGGAAAAGGGATTTGTTCTTAAAAAATTAAGTTGGAATTCGTGTCTAAAGTGTGAGGAGGTGAAGAGCGAGGGGGTGGGTGAATAATTGACTCCCAAGTTTCACAACCAAAACACCCAGCTATTGACGTACTGGTTACTTGTGGCCCCACCTCTTCACCGCATCACATTTACCACCCCCAGCCAAGTTCACCAGCAAATTTTGAAGAGACGCTCTACTAAAAAGTAAATCAGTTCAACATCAACTTCTTTCTTTAATGGAGTTGACAATAAAACCTTTCTCCCATTCATGAATCTTGTGGCATCTTCCTGGATGGTATGGGGGTGTGGAGGTTCAGATCAAAGTAGGGCTGGAGAGATAGCTCAGTGGGACAGAATTCCTGCTCTGCATGCAGGTGCCTGGGATTAATCCTTAGCACTGAGTAGTTCCTTAGGTTAGATCAGGAGGTCCTATATCCCCTCCCCACTCAAAAAAAAAGGAAAAATAATTTAGAAAATGCACAAACAAAGCAAATATTGCATTTATCAGTGGTTTTTTTTCTTTTGTGCTATTTGGTTCTCTGGTAGCCAAAATATAACAAAGAATTAAAACTCAATGGATGATCTCATGGGGAAGAGGCACCCTCTGAGAAAGGTGGGGCAACCAGGAGCCACTGAGATGAACACTCCACCCAGGACAGCTGGAGCACAAGAGGAAAAGACAATTTTGAAGGGGTTCACAAGACAAAGGAAGGTAACAGTCATGGGCCACACCCGCCATTTCTCAGATGGGAAAGGAGGACAAAGAGGCAGTTTGCTGGAGTGAGTCCAGAGCCTGGACGAGCATCCATATCTCCACACTCCATTTGAATGAACCAAACTTTTGAATGTTGCCACAGATTTGTGATAAGACAGGAAGCACAGGAAGGGGAAGGGCATAGGGCCCATACTTCCCTTCTCCCTCTCCCTGTGCTCCTATGGGTCTCGTTTCCATCCTGGAGCAAAACAAGAGGAAAGGAGAACGAGGTACTCCAAACTGGCACGGTGCTATTCAAAGGGAGCTCCTATGGCGTCTGGACTAAATCAACTCTCTCTGAGGGGGTCACCAGAACGATGGTTGGAGTGAATCAGACTTTGATCAAATTGGGAGAAGCTCCTTTTCTTGACTGTTTCTCATAGGCAAAATAAGTTTTATTCTTTTCACTGAACAGAAATTCACTGAAATAGAATTTACTGGAAAGAAAAGAATTCCTACACACTCAAAATGCGTTAACACATACTTGTTGAATGAGTGTATGAAAGCTCTAGGAGGATGAAGAAGTTAGCAATTTAAATATGCTATCCCATTTTTCATGTTCTAGATTTCACAGATACCACTGTGTCTTTTTTTCTTGGAAGTGTTTCTGTATCTTCTTAGGAAGAAAAGGGATGTAATTACACTGGGTATCTGAGTACATTGCCATATTGTGTGACAAGCCTCTCTGCTGAGGTATCTTTCTTCCCCAGCTCGTCCGTTTGTTTAATCATCACTGTATAATATCCTATGCCTGACATAGAGTAGATGGTCAGAAAATGTTCAAAATCTCTCCTTCCCTTCCTCTCTCTTTCTCTCTCTCCCTAAATCAATGTAAGTATAATTCATAGCTCCTCGTCACAGTCTTTTCAATTCCAGAAAGTGACAATTCTCTCTCTTTCACACACACACATTTATATACATAGATACACACACATTTAATAAGTACTCATCCTATTCTAGACTGTGAAACAAAATAGACAGAAAATTGGGAAATGGGATGGGGCTAGAAAACCTCCATTTCCCTTTCCAACCAATTTAAAAAATTGAAAAACATTTAAAAAAAGGAGTTACCATGATTTATAATAGTTTTTTAAATTTTATTTATTTATTTTGGCTTTGGGATTTATACACAGCGATGCACAGGGTTTACTCCTAGCTCTGAATTTAGGAATTACTCCTGGCTCAGGGGACCATATGGGATGCTGGGGATTGAATCTGGGTCACCCACATGCAAGGCAAACACCCTATCCACTGTACTATCACTCCAGGCCATCTATAATGCTGTTAGTGATGAGGTTTTATGCATGCAGTGTTCCAACACCGCACTCTCCGCCAGATTGTCCACTCAATACCCCTTCACATCCCCCACCACAGTAAGTTTAGTTCTGCATATGACCAATTTTTATGTGAAACTGTTTTCCCTCCGTCACTTATAATCTTGATGGAATAGTTATCCAGAGTCAGCAGTCTGCCATCATATGAACCAAAGCAACCCTAAAGTCTTCTCAGCCAGGCTCAAGACAAAGTCTGACCTATTGATTCTCTTTCTGACACAATTGATTTCTGAGCAAGTGGTCCAAAGTTAAGAGATGGCAAAACTTCATTTACCCTAGTACTCTCTAATCTGGTTGCTCCCTGACAAATATACTTGTAGTTCTTTATTCTGTGTTATTTAGTTCCTGGCTTATTTCTCAGTTTCAGGTTGACTTATAAAAATCCCATGATCCTTCAGGTAAATTCCACTTTACTTACTTAGGCGAAACTTGATTTTGCTGCCTGCAACCAAAATCTTGAGACTGACATAATCACAAGTAGACGCCTCACAGAGGGCCTGGCTCCTCTGTGGCGATAACAATGTCCACGTTGTTTATGACTCCTACTAAGAAATGTTCACTGAAAAACTTAATTTTTACAAATCTCATTGAAATTCGAGGGTTTGAAAAACAGGTCGAGATTCTCTGTTGGCATTTTCCAGTTGGGGAGGGATGAAATTCAGATTCTGGAACCTGCCAACAGCAATTGGATGGACATTTGTATTCTGAAAAGTTTGGCTCCTCCCAGCTACAGGACTTTTTAGCCTCAGCCAAAGGGTGGTTGTCAGTACCTTCCTAGAGCGTATGTTTTGTGACAAGAAAAGGTAGTGAGTGACCAGGCACCCATCTACAAACACCCAGGGAGAGAATAGACAGCCAGACAGAGAGGCTTTCCTTTCACCACAGCCACTAGATTTTAAAGCCAAGCTATAACAGTGGTGGAGTTTGGAAAACAAAGTTTTCAAGAGAGCACTTTTCCTCACCTCCACCCTGGGTGTGGAGAAGTGACTAGTAGAGTTAACAGAACATCCAGGGAGAGACTTTTTTGTTGTTTATTTTTAAAGATACTAAGTCTGTTGGACAGAAACATCCTCCCCTCTCTGTAAGATGGATAAGAACCAAACCAGATGGGTGGAGACAAAGCACCACCACGTGACCAGCGCAACCTTAACAACTGCACAGCTCAGTCCAGAGGTGCTGGACAAGCACCAGGGCTCTGGTGGGGACTGGCTTCATATACCCCCAACAGGTATAACTGGAAGCCCATGGTTCTTGAAAAACAAATTAGCCGGGAGCAATGGAAGAAAAAATCATCTCATCTAATACACCGAAAACTTCAAGGGGAATGAGAAAAATTTGCCACTATGTGCTGCAAAATCCCCGTGTTAGCTCATTAAATACAATTGGTGAGATAAGTATTCTTTTATTTTTTTCTTTTTGGGTCACACCCAGCAATGCTGAGGGGTTGCTCCTGGTTCTGCACTCAGGAACTACCCCTGGAGCTGTTCGGGGGACCTTATGGGATGCTGGGAATTGAACCTAGGTTGGCTGCGTGCAAGGCAAATGCCCTACCCGCTGTCCTACCGCTCCAAACCCTAGAAAACTATCCTCACACCCATTTGACAGAGGTGAAAAGTCAGCATGGCTAGTTCTGGAAAATCCTGAGGATCATTCTCTCTGTTTCCAATCATCTGCTCTTTCTTTTTCTTTTGCTATGCAAAGCCCCTGTGCTTTTTGTGACCTTGGGGAAATTATTTGTTTTCAGACCTGTATGACCTGCCAGTACAAATAGAGAGATTGACTCAATCATCTTTTAATTTCTCCCACTGCAGTTATCTTTTCTAGTAACTTGAGTTTAGTATCAAGAACTTCTATTTCCATAAACACAAAGCAATCACTTCTGTCCTGACATGGAAAATTAAAATCCTTATTTACCAGTGTACATGAGCAGCTTCTCCCCCAGAAGCATAAAGCCACATAAAGGTGTATCTAATCGACCCAGGGACCTGGTGTATGCTGTCACCAGGAATTGGAGTGGTGGTGACGGTGGTGGTGTGTAGGGGAGGACGGGGGGACGGTAAATTTCTAACAAGACTGCATGGGGGATAAGGGTGGAATATAAGCTTTTAGTTGGCTCTTAGAATGAGTAGAATTTAGAAAAGGAAAAGCAAATTTAGCCTTTTAGGTAATGACAAGATATAATAATACCCTCTAAAACTGAATAGCAATTAATCATTCCAGACCTTTGCATATGCTAATAACATTTAATTATCACACTGGTCCTGAAAGACAGGCAGTGTCAGTATTTCCATTTCACAGGTGGAGAAACCAAACTTTAGAAATCTTAAGAAACTTGTTTATAGTCAACATAAATGTGTAGTGGCCCATTTGGCTATTAAATCTGCCACCGTTTCCCAAGTGCGTGCCTTGAAAGACACAGGAAGCAGCTAAGAGCAGGGAGGCCAGAAAGTGGGGCACGTAGGAGGTGGGGAGCGGATTCAAGAAAAGGCAGCAAGGAGGTGTCAGGTCTCAAGGGATCTTGGACTATGGAGCAGAGGAAAGTCCATAAAGACAATTGCTACATTTCCATATCCCCAGGGTAGCAGCAGCATCATCCTCGGGCTCTTTTTTTTTTTTAATAGTTCTCACCATCTTCCAAATATGCATAGACCTATCACACACTTTCCTATGATTAACTCTGTGAATATTCACAACAGCCCTTGGCGGCAGCTGCAGTTATTAGTCCTGTTTTCAATGAGAAAACTTAAGCACAGAGGCCCTGTCCAAGGTCTTTAAGTTGAGTGAGTGACAGTGCAGCTCCTGCGTGTGTGGCCCAAGCACTCTGCAGACTGAGCGGGCTCAGGAAGGGAAGAAGACAAGAGCCTGAGTCCAAGTCCTGGCTTTATCATTTCCTAGCTGAAGAGCCTTTCTGATCCTCAGTTTCTCCCTCTCTGAAGCCAGAATGACCAAATTTCCTCCCAGGGATCTTGTGCGAGTCCAGTGAGATGAGTATAGGAAATACCCATCCAGGCAGATGTGAGATCAAAGGCAGAGTTCTTGCAACCATCCATTTCTTTTCAAACGGCCCTAAAGGTCTCCTTCTTCAGGAAGTTTTAGATTCCAGTCTTATTTCCCACGAGGGAAACATCTTTCTTTCTGGGTTTGTCTGTAGCAAAGTCATGTGAAGAGTTTCAGCCCAAATGCCTTCCTCCCTAGAGGGGCCTGACTGACACTTTCTTTCCCCACTCAGTTTAGAGATGCTGAGAGCATTGAAGAAACATCTGGGATTTTCACATGTTGCTCATGTCTTTTAAAGAACAGCTCTAAAGTGTTCTGGAGACTCCACGCTTAAAATAGGCGCCTGCAAATTCTCCAATGCCTATAATTGAACAGCGGTTTGGGGAAAAATAGCTTCAATAACGTTGCATTTGAAAATTATAGTATTAATTGAGCCTAAGAGTTTCCATTTTCATTCAAGGAAGTGGCCTCCTCATAAGTAAAGTGGGAAGGATGCAAAAGAGAAAACAAAGAGAAGTCATTTTTTTTTAAACAACTGAAGTGCAAGGCACAGTTTGTTCCCAGGCAGAGAATGGGGCCAGCTGGAGTTTCCGCGGGAGGGATATCCCCCTTTCTCCTGGGGCTCACAGGAAAAGATCCTCTTGCAACCCTCCTTATGTTGCAGAAAACTGAGGCCCAGGGAAAGGGAAGATCCATCCAATACCTGTTCCCCACTGTGCAGTGAGGCCCCTCAACCACATCTTTTTTTTTTAAGTCCTCCTTCCAACTCAGGTATCTCCTACAAAAGAGGAAATTGAACTTGAGCTCTAGTTTGGTCCCAGGATCCTGTCAGAGTATAAATTTGAGCTTGTGTTTAGAGAACCTAAGGAAAGCTTCACCGGAAGCGCTACTTGTCATTGGTAGCTTAGGCATCCAAGTCACCCTGGAAATGGCCACAGGTCCTTCCAAGAGCCACCTGACCTCACCACCTATTGCTAGCATCGAGGACTTCCCATTTCTCCTGCTTGCCTACAACACGTCTGCAGATATCTGGCTAACTCTCAAGTCCACAGTCAGACATCTGGGTAGCAGATGTGCAGAGCATTGCATCCAGCTGTGCTTTTGCCAGCTGTAGCATTTACCATATGCCAATTTCTACCCATGAAACATCTGGAGAACAGGGCCCATAAGGGAATAAGCCCCTGGCATGGCACTAAGAGAAAGTGTCTAACTGGGTAACAGTCACAATGGCCTCAAAACTCACTAAGAACCTAAGTGAAAACTGAGGAACTGAATCCCCGCCAAAATAATCAAGAAAGAACTACTGAGTACTTACTCTCTGAAATACACCATGCTAGGTGCTAGAGACTAGTGAAAAAAAAAAAAGCTAGAGAAGGCTCTACTTTGGAAAAAGAGGAATTTTGTAATCCCCCAAACACCCATGATGATCCTTAAGGAAGTCAATTAGATTATGCATTTGCTCACTCAAAGGCAAAATCACAACCATTGACATGACTTTCATAGACTCATCATCTACTCCCAACCCCCTATGTGCATTTCCTCTGTCCAAGCCACTTCAGTCACATAGACCTCTTTGCCGTCCTGGAACACAATATGTTTACACCTCAAGGTTTTTGCACTTATTCTTATGTGGGTGGTAATGGGAAGGAGGGGGCACACCTCGTGGTGCTAAGGGCTTATTCCTGGATCAGTGCACAGGGAGAGCACTCCCGGTCCTGGCTGGGCTCAGGAGGCTATCTGGGGTGCCAGGAATTGAACCTGAGTGAGTCACATGCAAGGCAAGTGCCCTATGGGCAATATCATTCTGCCTCTATGCTATTGTTTCCAGAATCAGACACACTTAGTTTTCTTTCTTTTCCTTTCTTTTTTTCCTCTTCCCACTTTACCAAACAGCTAATATTAGGAGCAGGTTGCTTCAGGTGTCACAGGAACAGGCTTTGTTGCTCTCCTCCTCCACCTAACCCCCAATTCTCCTTCAATATGGGTAAGATTATCTCCTGGAGAGAACTCAAGAAAGATGTAGGGAGAACAGGACACTTTTTGCTTCTTCACTTAAATAAAGTAGTTTCCAAGGGGCCCCATTTAGTATTTTGCCTTGTTTTGTGTTTCTTCTGAAAGGGGGAAACCTGTCAACTCTATTTGGGAACCTCTGCCCATACCTTGTGCTCATCTGCAGCCCTGGCTTCAGAGCCAGCCTTCAAAGGAGAAAACAGACTCTCCATGTGCTGGCCTGACATTCCTACGAACACCAATTCCTGGCTCCTCTCCCCTGCCCCTGAAGGAGTGATCTGGGCCACTCTCCAGACACATCACAGGCAACAGGCCTGCTCTGTGACACTGTCAAGAAGAGAGGAGACTCAGGAAAGTCACAGACATAAACAAGATAAAGCCTGTGACCTTCCATGGCACTTGAGCCTGTTGACCAGAGAACTGTCACTGGCCCAACCTTTGTCCTGATAACAGAGGGCAAAGAATTCCAGGAGATGCATTTGTCTGTGAGCCCAAAGGGAGGTCAGAGACCACATCCCAAAGAAACTGGGGGAGCTGGAGGATGCCTCTGTGAGACTCTTTCCAGGCCAGAAGCCAGCCCCCACCCGTGTGGTGGCTGCAACCCAGACATGGGACAAGGAATTCAGGCAACTTCTCTCAACACCCACCTCGCCCCCTACATGCCTGGCACTGCAGAGACGAGGATGCTGGAGGAGATGGGAGAGCTGAGATGCCAAACTCACAAGGATTGAACGAGACTCAGGTGACAAAAGCCTGTATGGAAACCAAGAGGGAAAACCCAGGATAGGCCTCAGGGCTCTGAGGAAGGAGGTAGCTATTCTACTTATGATCATGGGAGTGCAAGAATCATTCAAGGCAAAGAAAGGCTCTAAAGGGAGGCTGTGAGGTCCAGTGGTGGGGTTTTGACCAGTGGAGAAGGTAGGGGTGAACACTTGCCTGCAGAGAGGTGGGTGGGAAGAAGACAGCCGCTGATGTGTGTAGTAAAGCTCCTGAAGAGTTGCTCTAGAGTATGAAGCTGGGTAGAGCGACCCAGGCCTGAACAGGAGGGGCCCTGCCCCTGGAAGAAAGTCTGGACCCTGTCTCCAAGGTCGACAGGAGTGGTCAGCCCCAAGCACTAACAGGATCAGCAGGACAGGGTGAAGGGGAGAGGAAGGGGAGCAGCCAGGGCCGGGCTTGTGTGCTTTCAAGTAAGAAAGGGTGAAGCCCAGAATCTCTCGCAGCAGCTGTGGGATTTCTCAAAGTTGATTGTTTTCTTTCCAGGCTCCTAAGACAGTCTGCAGCAGCTGTGAGGCCGTGGAAGCATGTACTGAAGCCCCTGGAAAGAGGGTCTGAGGTGGAGTTCTTTTGTAAGTCTGCATCGCCCATCTGTCGGGCAGCGCGTACAGAAAAACCTGCAGCCTCGCCAAGGCAGAACCTCACTTCTGACATGTCCTGGAACTGCCTGGGTAATCCTTCTATAACCTGAGTGGACCTGAATACCCTTGGCCTCTTGAAGAGCCTTCGCTTGTCTTAGTAGCTCTCAAAATAAACTCCACATTCTCTGCCTGGGCATTGTTGGTTTTGATTTGGCCTGATTGTAGCTAATTGTGGTTCTGTATTCAAGGATCACTCCAGGGGACCACATGTGGTGTTGGGGATCGAACCCCAGATGGACGTTTGCATTGCCAATGCCATCTCTGTTGTACTGTCATTGTCTCCCCAACCCTGACTTGGCATTTAAAGCTTCGTGAAGCCTGCGTTAAGCCCTTTCTTTCCATCCTTAGACTCTCTTGCCCTTCAGCGGTAAGGCAAGTTCTAAAGTGATCTTCACATTTAAATCATCTGGGGCGCTTCCAGAACTTTCAAATCTCAGCCTAGTACCACAGACTGACAGAATCACCATCCTTAAGCATTGGTGCCCAAGGTCCCCGGAAGCAAGGCATAGGCCTACACCCTATGATCTTTCATACCAAATATCTTAGCCAATTGTCCCTGCCACAGGACCCCTTCAAAATCCCAAACGACTTACAACAAACATGTATGAATGATCATGTTCACATAAACTTAGGTCAACTATGAGGATAAATGCTGGCAGAGGCTCTGCTTCAGGCTCCTGGGCTGCATGCTGCATTCCTAGGCCCCCCATCCTTCCCAGAGCCCAGCTTCCCTGAGGTAAGGTGATAACAGAAATGAAAGTGTTCATTGAGATCTTGGCTTTCAGCAGCTACTCTTTCTGTTTCAATTATATCCCAGGAGGGAGTGGGGAATCCAGAAAAATCTGGTCTACTTGGACAGCCCTTTGGACAGGTAACTTCCATAGACCCATGCCCTCACTCACAGAATATGAGATGCTTGATGTCCCACAAATGCCCAGAGGCACCCCAGTCCACTCCAGTTCTTCTCATCCAGACAGACATTAATTAGTACACCCATGTAGAACCACCAACTTTTGCTCAAATGTATAATTTTTGGTTTGTTTTTGGGTCACACCCAGTGATGCTCAGGGGTTACTCCTGTCTCTTCACTCAGGAATTACTTCTGGTGGTACTCGGGACACCATATATGATGCTGGGGATTGAATCCAGAGAGACTGCATGCAAGGCAAACGCCCTACCTGCTGTACTATCACTCCGGTCCTGCATATATATATTTTTACCTTGACTATAAGTCTTAAATTTTTTTTCATTTCCAAAATGTAAAGGCACACAGAAACGCAGGCATGTTTGTAGGCACTCACTCACATGTTTACTTACAAATATACCTTTCCCCATACCCTCTCCCTTTCTTCCTCCTTCCCTCCCTCACTTCCTCTCTCTCTCTCACTCTCTCTCTGTCTCTCTGTCTCTCACAACACACACTCTCTCACACACACACACACACACACACACACACACACACACACACACACACACACACATACTCTGTACCTCTGTGTGCACAGCTGTTTAATCAGAATCAAGGCCTGCTGATGAGGCTGCTGCCTGGCCGCCTGGGAGCTGCATTAACGCTTTGCTGCCCCTATACAGGCTGCCTGTCCAGAGTGTCCTCTATCAGCAGGCACCAGGGACAAGGGAGCCACAGAAGAGAGAGACAGAAATCTTGTCTCTGAGGAGCTGGGACTTATCTGGAAAGACAGGGGCAGGGAAAGAGCATAGGAGACCAGGAAGAGAGGGACTCAGAAGACTGATTTGACTCTACCTTTGATCCACAGTCTCATTCCCAGACAGTGTTCAGTGTGATCCCATAGATAGGATGACCAATAAGTGTCAGACAAAGCAGGCTACCTCTGAGAGCCATGATTCATAACCGCCCTCAACAACAGTTTCCTGAAATGGTCAAAGGCAAACAGGGACATCTGGGCCCCTGTACGGGATATGGAATCTCACAGTTACCCTAAACTTACGGTTCAGTACAGCACAACAACAATCCAAGGTGTAAAGAACTAGAATCAGTTCACTTTTCAGTTGAAGACTCAGAGATAATATATTAAGCCCCGATGTCACAGAAGACTCAGAGATAATATATTAAGCCCGATGATGCTAAACTCTGATCCCTGGCACCACTTGGTCCCCAGAGAATCACCAGGTATATGTTGGAGCCCATAGTCCTTGTTGGAAGCCTGGATCACCTCTGGCATCACAGGGCCTAAGTAACAGCAGCCTTAAAGTCCTTGCAATTGAACTACCAGCCTGGTTGACTGAGAATTCATCACCAGTGGGTGCCCCTGAGCCTCCTGAGCATTAAATTATTTTTTTTTATATCCTGGATCAGAAATTTCTTTGGTCCTAGGTCCAGCTACTGGGACTTGGAATTTATAAGGTCGGTGAGCAGGTGCTCAGCAGACATGAGGAGGTGGCCTGCACTGACCTCAGACGAAGTTCTGGAGCTGGAGTTTGGGTTTTGGGGGCTCTGAAGCTGTCCTCTGTTAGGACACAAGCCATGGCTCTTGTCCCACCAGGGGTAAGATATGACCTGAATGAGAAGGAATTCTAGAGCCCTGGAAAATCTCCAGAAAACCTTGGTGCTAATCAGGGCATAGGCAGCACACCACCATGTCTACTAGGTCCTGGAGTTCCCGGGAAGTATTTGGGAGCTGACATGCACTTCACCACCTGCACATAGGATTTTGGAACAAATCACTGTCGAGGAGCTGCCGAGCTTTGGAAGGAACAGTTGAAGGGATTGTCCCTTCTGGAACTCCCACTGCCCCCATTCTGCAGTCTCTGCTCCTGCATTTTAACTCAAATGGTCTGTCTCTGTTGCTTATACTGTTTTCCTCTATCCCTCTAGATGAATGATGAGGGAAAAGTGGAGTATGAGACATTATTGCTCTGTGATGAGCAAATGAAATTCTGATGAGTAAGTAGTGCCAGAGCCTGTCTTCTGGTATAAAGAACTGTCTTTGGGACTTAGGGGACCAGGAGAGATCCCAGTATCACTGAAAAGACCAAAGGGAGCCATCGCAGAGAGAACTTTTGTGCAAATCCATGGTACAGCTAAAAGCAAGAATCAAATAGAAAAGCGCCAGGGCTGGAGAGATAGCTTGAATGGGTTGCATGTATGCTGGGAATCCATATAGGAAATTCAGGTTCGATCTCTAGAGTTACATGATTCCTTGAGTACCTTTTGGAATGACTCTCAAGAACAGATCCAAGAGTGGCTCCTGAGCACAGGTGGGTGTAATTTAAAATTTAAAAAAGGAAGAGGACAAGAAGGATAAAGAGAGACAGAAAGAAGAAAGAGAAAGATGAAGAAGGAAGAGAAGAAGGAGGTGGAGGAAGAAGAGGAGGAGAAGGAGGAAGGATAGGTAGAGGAGGAGGAGGTGGAGGAGAAATATCAGAGTTCTGAAATGAAGGAGAGATTCAATTTGTTCTTGTTTTGAAGCCCAATCCAGTAATCATAGTTTCCTACCCCAGCTGTAATGCCTGCTTGCTTAGGGGGGACTTCATCATGCTTCCATGTCTGCTGTGGAGAAATTTCTGTGAGGCAACATGGGAACCAAGCTGGGAACAGGAGGAGCATTTTGGTACTAACACTCCATTGAGTCCTCAGCATGCAGCAACCTTTGCTCACCCCAAACACCTGCAAGCCCATTGTGCAGATGAGCATAATTGCAAAGGGTCCTGAAAGGAACCAAACTAAGACTGTGTGATCAGGAGACTGTGTGATCATAGACTCACTCTTTTCAGCATCCTCAGATGATTATTCCTGACATGAAACAGTTCCTTTCTCTGATTGAGCTGGAATAAAAATATACTCTGGCTGATAGTAGAACTTGGTGTTTTATTATGTTTCCATCATATTGGGTGCAGTCTCCTAGAGAAACATAATCTACTTCTTAAAAACCTTAGAAGTGCCAAAATCAGTGGCTCCAGAGGTGCTTTTTTCCATTTATATTCTGTCTCTCTCTATCTCTGTCTCTCTATCTGTCTATCTCTCTCTCTCTCTCTCTCTCTCTCTCTCTCTCTCTCTCTCTCTCTCTCTCTCTCTCTCTCTTTCTGTGTGTGTGTGTCCTGAAGAACTGTTTTGTATAAAAGAGGTTGTAATGGTACAGAGATCTTTGTAGAAACAAATCAAATGAATTGTCTATTTGGGGTGGAAGGTACCCAGTGATCTATGAAATGCTATCAGAACTGAGAAAAGCATTCCTCAGGGATTACTGACTACAGACAAACTCAATGTATAGCTCTTCAAGGGTGTATGTTTGATTCTCAGGTGTCAGACTCTCATTAGAAAGTTCATAGTCTACTAGGGAAGACAAACATAAAAACAGGAAATTAGAACATGTTGAAATTATAGCATGGAGTAGTAAAATCAAGTGCAAAGTCCCCCGAAAACCTACAGGTGGCATTAGTTCCATCATTCTTCAGGTACAAGAGGGATTTACAGATGTATCTTTTAAGTTGGGTCTTGACGGATGAATAGGAGTTTTGATTTATTTCTATTATTTAACTTTAATGATTTATTTTTCTGTCTAGAAATTGTAAAGGAGGAAGCTGAGAAGGGGGAACTAATGCACTGTTACAGGATACTTCTATGCAGGCATTTGATATCTATTACACCTTACACACATTTTCATGTTTAGTCTTCATAACAGGCCCATGAAATGGGATTTTCACAGGGAGGAAACTTAGGACCTAAAGCATAAATTGTGAGTCAGAGAGATAATACAGCATGTAGGGAGTTTGCTTTGTTCACAGCTTACCTGGGTGCAGTCTCTGGCACCACAGATAGTCCCATGAGCACTGCCAGGAGTTACCCCTGCACATAAGGCCATGAGTACGCTCTGAGCACTGTGAGGTGTGTATCAAAAACAAACAAACAAAAACAGTATATTGAGACATTTATCCAAGGTCACACAGCTAGGAAGTGTAAAAGTCAGAAGCCCATCCCACATTCCAGAGACTCTGATTCCGCACCTGGCTTGATCCTGACTTTTGGTACTGGCTTCATCCCGACGGTTGGTACTTGGCAGTGGCAGGAGGCATACTTCAATGACGCTTATTTACAGCAAGCTGCACTTTTTTGAGACAGGATGAGACTAAGTAACTAGAAACTGATTTAGCAAACATCCTTGCTCAGGATCTACCCTATTATATCTCACCTCTTCACAAAAGCTTCAGGTCTCTGAGCTCCATCTCCCCTACCACTCAACCCTGCAATTTAAGCTGGAGGCAATCAATCTGGAACATCAGTGGAGGAGTGGGAACTAGAATCTCTGTTTTCCAACTCTGATTCCAGTGCTCTCAGCTTAATGTCAGAATTACCCACATCTCTTTTCTTTTGTGTCTCTGGCACCAGACAGAATCCTTAGGGTCTGGCAGATCCTGACCTTCTGCATCCTAGTGTCAGTTCAAATACCACGTAGCACAGCATATTCCTTTGACTGAAGGAGACGCTTTTCTATGCTGACCACTTATAGATGATGGGCCCCTTGGCCTTGATACTTAACTCTTTAGAGTTGAAGTCATTTGAGAAATTGGACCTGAGAATTAAGACCATGTGTGAAATAACTGGATAATGCTTCCAAGTGCACTGAACACATAGAATTTACCCAGCAGCTCAGTAAACACAGGTTTCCTATTCTTCCTTTATCCTTCCATAAGATGCAGGGCACACAGGCCTAACTCTATCCCCTGAGAATCCAAGCAACTTCTTTTAAAAAATCAGATCTCTTTTTCTCTTGTGCACTAATCCTATGTATTTATAATCTAGATCCTGAGGTCATTTTTGGGGAGGTGGCTGACTCTTCAAGGGTAAAGGACTCGGTGGTAAAGCCTTCAGGGCTCCCACACCCTCACCAGGAAACAAAAGGAGCACCTCTGTGATGTGCTTTCTGTGCTAGGAGGCTGAGTTGGATTTCTTTTTAAGAATGAGATTGAATGTCAAACATGGCAAGATGACAACTCTATTGGAGAATAATTGAGAGTTTGGAGTTTGAGCTTTGCATCTCAAAGTGGATTCTGCTTTCTCCCGCATGCACCCTTACTCCTATCTTTTTTCCTAACAAAAACTCCACCCTACCCCCACCCCACTCCTGCCACTTGCCTCCTCCCTGATACATGGATACACTAGTCATAAGAAGATAGAGAAACTTATGCTGGTATGGCTAAATTCAGTCCTGAACTGATGTTTTCTGTTCTGATAGGAACTAGAGGACAGGAAGATGGAACACAGAATGGCAAAGTGAGGCAGAGAGAAGAATGGGAAATGAGCAAGTGAGGATGGGAAGGAGGGCAGTCCTTGACACCTGGGGATGTAGGAGACATTAACTTTGAAGCCAAGCATAATTGTGTTTAAATCCCAAGCCTGCCATTGGTCAGCTGCACAGTCTTGAGCAAATCATTAGCTCTTTCAACTCATCACTTTATCATTTCATCAATATGCTGAAAATAGTGGCACTCTCAGAGACCGAAGTGTGAATGCATATTATACCTTTTATAATAAATAGTATATAATAGACTCTATCTACACTTGTAGAACAAATCTGTATCACAGAGAATAAAAAGCCATACATGTGAGCTGGCTGCCACTAAAAAATAACATTTCTTGTTTATTCTCCTTCCAGATTCTCTATATTTTCCAGACTGGACACTGGAGACACGGGTTGTGGAAAGGAGGGATTGAACTGAGGAAAATGGAATGCCCCTATGTAGACACACCATGTCCCAGGGCGTCCAGTGAGTGTTGTCCTCTTTGCAGGCACCCCTCCTCCACAGAGTGCTCACAGTCTCTGCCCTCCTGGTGGCTTTTTGCCACTTTACCATTGTGGACTCCAAGAGACCTCTTCATCACAAACCCCTCTTCTCTTTTCTCCAGTACATGTGTGTACCTTAATCTTCCCCACCAACAACTGTGTAAAACAAGACAAATGGAAAAACTCCCAGGCCACAATAAGCTTTAGAAGTTCCTGCTTGTCAAAGTATTATCTGATTTAATTCTTCAGATAAGTTTTGAACCAATCCAGGCAGTCAGTGCTAACAGCCTGACTTCTCCCTTATAATGATGATCCTGTGGCACAGAGGAGCTAAGGCATTTTCGAAGTTTCCCCAGCCTGATGGGAATGTAGCAAAGGTTTTTAGGATTCATTAAGTTTTTCTGCAACCTGAGATATCATCTGCAATATTTCTTGGCTCCAGGAAATGGGCAGGTTGGGAACTGCAAGTAACGGGATGTGGATTCCAGCAGTAGTACATGGCTGGTTTGCTACCGTGCAGCCTTTTTTCATCTTCTGGGAAAGAGGAGTCCTTTTTGTCTTTACCCCACATGCCTGCAACTTGGTGAATAGCCCATTTCCTTTCTGGCTTCTGTATCTTTCTCAACCAGTTCCCTCTTCCTCTACCTCCTTCGTTACCAGGTGTCTACCAATGAATTGAGATCTAAGGTTTTGCTGAATCATCCATCATCTCTTCTAGAAAGTCATCCTAGATGACTCCAGATAGTACTATGCCTTCTCCGTACTCCCTATGCATTCCTAGCCCATTGACTAAATACAGTTGATCCTTTCCCTGGAGTACACATTTGACTGTAGCACTGTAGCACTACTGTCCCATTGTTCATAGATTTGTTCGAGCGGGCACCAGTAATGGGTCTGCCGCCTGCAAGGCAAATGCCCTACCCGCTGTGCTATCACTCCAGTCACACATTTGATTATGGGACTCCAATAGTCAGGGCTCTCCTCTGTCTCATTATCTTTAGAGCAGTGTCTATCACAGAATGCTTGCTTGGCAAAGGCTTATGGGATGGAACACATTTATGAATGAAGAGAACAAAGAAGGTGAGATGGGTGAATACTCATGATGAGTATGAGTGAATACGCCAGAGGGCATAGCAGTGAATATATTCAGCGTTTTGTCAGAATCCAGCCCCATGTGCCATGACTGAGGAATAAATCATTCTTGCCCATACCAATGCCACTATGGACAACGATGTCTCCATGGGGTCTGTAGCCCCAGGATCTTGGCATCTAGCATTGTGTCCTTATGTCCAGTTATCTGGGACTGACCCTGGGAACAAGGTGAGGCAGGGTCAAGATCCTATGACAGTTTTCTGTTCTGCCCTTAGACCTTCCTCCAGGCCTTCTCTGACCCTGACAAATCTATCCTGGTGAAGTTGCATTTCTTTTGCCAACTCCAGATCTCTTCTCATATCTGCATTTCAGGGTATCCAAATGATGACAGGGCCTGCTTGCTGCCCACAGACCGACCTCTCAGATATGACTAGGCAGGTTTTCCCCATTTCCATGTACTACTTGCTGGCTATGATCTTCTCCCCATAGGAGAGGCTGCATCCTCCTGTGCCTGGTTTCCCCTGATGTCAAAAGCACTGACCTCCGCACCACCTATCCTGGACTCTGTCCTGTACACACCCAACCCTGCCTTTTGCCTCTTCTTTGCCTCCCAGTGATTCATGCCTAGTGCCATCTGGTGATGAGTTGGAAGGAAGGAAGTCAGGATTGTATGTGGGCACTTATTCCCTTATGGAATAAGGGAATTACATCCAGGTGTTCAAGTTTCACCTGGATATAGATAGTGAGCAACTCTATGTAGAACAAACCTTAAGCTGTGTGTCTTTGGACAACTCATTTAACTTCTCTGTGCCAAAGTGGTTTTTATCTGCAAGCTGGACTTGCAATATATTAGAAATATTTCAGAGCATAGTGATGAGGAATAAATCCATCATGAATATTAGTCATGGGACTATGCTTACAATAAATGCACTACCATACACGAGGCCCTCTTCACAAGTCCCTGTGACTACACTTGTGGCTTGTGCCACTGGCATCAAGAAGAAAGCACAGCATCCCCAGGTAAGTGATTCTCTTGTTCCTTGAACTATCCGTTAATATTCTGAAGACCAAGTCAGTGAGAGAGTAGCAACACACCAGGCTTAAAACTAATCAGCTTCCTGACGGCCCAAATGAACTTTTCTCACCGATTCTCAGATATTCTGCATCTTGCCACCGGGTGCATTTTCCCCACATAATGAAGCTGGGGCTTGCCTCTGCTGGGCTCCTGCGTGGTCCCTGAGTGTGACCCCAATGCAGTCAGTCACAGCAGTCCGCAGGCTCTGTGGTGCAGGGTCCCCACCACCCCTTCTTGCCCGTCTGCCTTCTCATCAGGGATGCTGTGACCCCAGGAGATTAGCATGATGCCCTTGTAATTCTGCATCCAAGACACATACCATTTCCCTTCAACACATTTGGAAGCAGGGCAAGTTCTACTTTGTAAAGACCATCACTTATTTTGAACTGGAAGAAAATAATTTATTTGGTTAAAAGTCCCCTTCCCCCACTCCATGGCCAGGGAAATAGCTCACAGAGCAGAACATGTGCTTAGCACGTGCAAGGCCCTGAGTTTAGTCCTTGCTGCTGCATGGCCTTCCAGAGCATGTCAGGCCTAGCCCTGCTTTTAGAAAAGTGTTTCTTTTAAAATTATTATATTATTATTATTATTATTATTATTATTATTATTATTATTATTAGGCTGGAGCGATAGCACAGTGGTTGGGCTTTCGCAGCCTTTCACGCGGCCAACCCGTGTTCGATTCCTCCGCTCCTCTCGGAGAGCCCAGCAAGCTACCGAGAGTATGGAGCCCGCACGGCAGAGCCTGGCAAGCTACCCGTGAATATTGGATATGCCAAAAACAGTAACAATAAGTCTCTCAATGAAAGACGTTACTGGTGCCCGCTCGAACAAATCGATGAGCAACAGGATGACAGTGATTATTATTATTATTATTATTATTATTATTATTATTATTATCATTATCATTATTTTTTTTATCAAGGACACAAGCTTTCCTTTTGTGAAGCAGAACCTTCTGGATATTCACACCGCGTACTTTCCAAAGTCCTTTCTTCCTATGCAGGCAGAACTTTCTTCCACCAATGATTTGGTCTAACAATGGAGAAAATGAATTCAAAAATAAGCACACAAATGAAGGTAAAAGACAAAGAAGCAGGTGCGTGCGCAGGACTCTCCTCTTTGCTATTTCTGAAAGAACTGAACCAAAGTCCCATGTCTGACCGGAAACCAATTCAAATGCTTTCTAGTGCAGAGACCAACATTTCAGGGACTCCTTCTCATCCCTGTACACACTGGATGGGAAAACTGTGCATTGGATTTCTCTACTTAGAAACTCTGCTAGGTTCCTGCGGGTGCCCCATTGCCCAACTAAGATTTTTCTGGTCTTCAATGCCATATGGTCTGAAGCACCCCAATGAGGGATACTTTTTAGCAACCGAGATTTTTGTCCATGAAAAAAATTGCATATGCAAATGAGGAAATGAAACCACAAAATGGGAGATGATGCCTGCGGCAACCACCGCGGGGTGATTCTGCCCCTCCGCACTCCATTCTTCCATGAACCGTTTTGACAGATATTCATTCCTTGGATCTGGGAGGGTTGACCTGCAGACCACCTCCGCAGCTCTGTAAATTGGCGAATCTGTATAATAGGGGACTGGCTCAGCCATTCAGTCTCTCCCAGTAGGGCTCCTCGAGAAGAGAGAGCAACTTGCTCTCAGAGTTAGTCACATCAGAAGGGAACTTTGGATCCAGGCTTGTAAAACTTCAAATTGGGCCTTCCTGTTCTGTTGCTACCTGTTACTCTTACAGGCTCGGTGCTGTTGAGTTTTAGGTGGAGATTTACTTTCCCCAAAGGAGTGAACTTGGGGGGTTACAGCCAGATCCCCTGACGTCTGCTCGCTTCCTGAACACTTCTCTATACGCCAGGCAGCCCTCCGGAAGGCCAAAATGTGCCAAAGTATTCCTAACACTCAACTGCTCGCCGGCAAAGAAAAGCTAGACTCACCCCCACTGCACCCTGCCATATTAGATAAACCCCATAGGAACTATATTTAAACCTCAGAAGCTGGGAAAGAAAATGAAAAATCACGCAGGCAGGCTGACACCCCGGGGAGGGGAGATCACGCGGCATGTACCTCCTGCATGGGCTGGGGATTGCATTTGTGTTTAATAACAACTTTGATCCCTCTGCCAGCGGCAATGGTCATTGAGAAATCCTGACATAAAGAAGGTATCTGGGAGATAAAGTTCTGCAAGCGATGATTACTAGCACTTAAGTTCTCTTTTTGTTGAAAGGAAGAATCCCAGATTGAACAGTGCATTGAATGATATGACAAGCAAGTACTTGATCCCTGTCCAGCTGGAGGGGGATTGTACCCATCAGCAGCTTTTTAGCTAAGGACGTCTTTATATTTCCCTTCTTTGTCTGGGCCTCTCTAGTTCCTCCTTTTACTTCATGTCAGCACTATATAGTAGGTATGCCAAGTGGTTTTGAAATTTAAATTACAGTCTCTTTTTCAGATGTTATTGGAAAGAACATGTAATTTATAACCACGTGTTAGGAGTACAGGATGTTCATGGTCCACTGCCAATTTTTCTTTTGTAAAGTTAATAAAACTTTCATAAAACACTTATACACTTGTATATTTCATGGTAAAGATTTTTTTTATCTCATAGGCTAATGTAAAGATTTATTAAAACCATTTTTTTGTTAAGAGGAGTGTCAATAGTTTGCAGCTGAGTGTAATTTTCAATCCGTGGAAGATGACGGTCTGATGGAAAATGACAGTAACAGCTTTGTTGATTTAGCACTAAAAATAAAGGAGCCTTTCAAAGGAGAGAATGCTCTAATATCCAGAGTGGGCTAGGACGCACTCAGGCCAATGAGGCGAGCTGGAGGAGCCGGCCACCAGCACTCCAACCCCTGGCAAGAGCAGGGAAGGACTGGATGGAGCCCAGGTGGGAGTATGAGCACCACCCCCATCATCCACAGCCCCTCACCCCCCAGATTAGCTGGCAGGAAAGCTCTTGTTAGGGAGGGAGGGAGGAGTTGGGAGAAATGTCTGGGGCCCACATTTACTTCTTACACTGAAAACTGCAGGATCCACCTGTCCTGCTCCAAGGCATCGCTAGCCATTTTAGTCTTCTCTGGGTCCTGACTTCCCCTAAACGTCAGGGGCTACAGAACATGAACCAGTTTGATCTGACACATTCCACCCCACCCTCTTCCTTCTCAAACTGCCACTTCCAGTAATCCACACCTAAATGGGTCCCAAGTGAAAGATCACTTTTAAGGACTCGCAGGGGACTCCCCCCTCCACCCCGCCCCAGGGAGTAGAGGGCTCTAAACTTCACATCCTGGAAGATCCTTTTCTGATTTACTTTTCAGAGCCAGTAAACAGGTGTGCTCTCCTCCATGGGATAAAGTACTGGAATTCAATCGTTTGGAGGTATAAATGGACCTCTCAGAGCTTCTGTGCTGCTCTCTATAAAACGCAAACTGTAACACTTTACCTCTTGGTCCCTTTATGAGAACATCCCAAGAGTTGCAGTTTGCCAGACATATGAGGGAGCTTTACAAACTGCAGAGTGAACTTGTGGACACTTGAGATTCCATGCTGGATCCATGGTCCTTTAGAAGGGATGGTAAGAGTACAGCAAACTGCTTACACAGATGTTATCCCCCTTCAACTCTCAAAGATACTCACTTGACAAGAGTAGAACACTAAGAGGAAATAAAGGATGATAACTAAGTGCCACATAATTTTTTGTGGTTAAGTTCCATGATGCTTATTCTATTGATGATGAAAGAAGGATGATGGAAGGTTCAGTGGGCAGCTCAAGAACACAAAACTAGTGTGAGACCACCTTCAAACTGAAGTAATTCCTGCTTTCTTTCTCCTGTTCAACGTATTAGAAGTAATATTTAGTAGATAGAAGCACTAAATGCTCTTAACTGGTCCCTATCTACTAAGTCCTTTGTTGGGCATTTTGTAAGAAAATATCCTCTCCCTTAGTCCTTATGTCACACCCCCAGATTCACTAGTAGATTCCTCCACAGTGAGAAGTTCCGAAAGAGCTGCACAGTCGAGGGGAGTAGTCTCTGCAGCCCCTGCTCCACCCCTCCCCCGCCACTGCCACACACACACACACACACACACACACACACACACACACACACACTCACACTCACACGCATGCACCAGGGATGGCCCTAGGGAGGAATAAGTGTGCTTCAGAGGAAAGGTCAAAGCAGCTCTGGGTGCCCAGGCTGGGAGACCTGGTCTCCTCTCTCGGGCAGGGCTGACTCTGAGCTTTAGCTTAGGAACTGAAATTTCCTTATTTCCCATGTGTTCCCCATAGACCCTCACTGTGGCCCTCACCCATCTCCCTCCCTGTGCCCTCTCAGCCTTCTCTGCTCATTGTGGTCTCTACTTGTTCCTTCGGTCTTGCCTTCTGTTCTCTTCTCAAGTTGGCACTTACTTCACAGTGGTATTTCTTTGGGAACTCTCTCTATGAGACAGTACTGAGAGACAAGTGTGGGTACATTCTCAGCTTTGGGTCCCTGTTTCCTTTGCTAGAGCTTCCCCCAACAAATTTTCACCTCATTCAGTGACAAATTTCTACTCTAGTCAGAGGTATCTATAACTGATGTAATTTCTTCATTTTTCCCCCTTGACCCCTGTGACTAGATCCAGTCATCTCTGAATACATTGTGATGCCATCTTGTGTTTTTCCATCACTTCTGTTCATAATAATGATTTATTTATAAAAATTATTTTCTGTCTGTGTTGCCTATTAGTTTATGATATTCAAGAGCCAAGGAACCTCATTTATCTTATTATTTGATGCTTCTTCAAGGCACCCACCTATTACCCGGCTAAATCCTCTCCACAACCTCAGACAATTGTCAAATCTTCCTCCGTTTTGCGCAAAAGTTCAGGTGTCCTTCTGACCTTACATAGAATCTGATTTTTAACTATTTTCTGAATCACAGAATCAGTTGGGGGGCATTCTGGTGACTGCCTTAATCTTTGAATTTCTTAGGGGTAAGATGTAAAGTCTCTGTTAGCAGGAGGTGAGGGAAGAGAACACAGAGGTCAGCTTTCTCCCACATTGTGACAACTCTGAAATGTACAGGCACAGGGGCTCTCAGCTCCTGGGGGAAAGAGGAGAAATGGGGCCATAGGACAAGAAGTTGCCGAGAAATGAATCCAAGACCTCTATGCAATCTTTGCCATTGTCTCTTTGGGCAAAGGCAGAGTAATTAGGATGCTTGAGCCCATATATGAGCAGAGTCTCCAGAGCAGATGCAAGAATTTTTCTTACACAGGACTCTTCTCCATGATACCAGGAGGAAGGAGACATGCCAGTCAGTGGATCCAGCCATGCCCAGGTGTGCAGGTTTACTCAGAGTTACTGCTGTTAATTTGGAGTCTGGTGTTGTATAGAAATGAGGCCATGCTGGTAAGCGGAAGGTGCTACCTCAAGAGTCTGAGGGTACAGGCGCGGATGACAAGAACCCATGGTTGGAGTCCTGACCTCATATGGAACCTTTAGAGCATGCACTTAGTGACACCAGACTCTTTGAGTGGATCAGCCAGCAAATCCTGCAATCACTGGTAGCAGGGGAGTGTGATCAAGACTATAAGATCCACCATTCACTAAGTGATCATGTCTATAGTCAGACAGTATATGTCTTTTATATACTGTATATACGTATGTATATGTGTACATATATGTATATATGTATGTATATACTGCATATGCATATATGTGTGTATATACATACATATGTATATGTGTATATATGCATATACTATATATCACTTGGTATATATACATACATATGTTTATATATGTAATATATGCTTATATGGGTGTATGTACATATATATACATATATGAACATGCTTCTTCCTCATAGGGATTACATACCATCTATATGTCTCTATTATAAGCTGAGCTAGATTGATGAGTATCCACAAAGAGCCCCTTGCCCAGAAGAACTTTACTCATGATCTAACACTCTGTTCTTGCTGTCTTGAAATTCTTAATAATAATTTAGTCTTTAAACAAAGGACTCAAATTTTTATTTTGAACTGGACTGGGTCTTTTAAATTATGATCTGACTCTTACTATAAAATAAACATTTATTACAAAAGTGTGGGTCAGGAACAATAAAATATAGCAAGTTCATTTCTGGCATGCATCCATGGACCAATATTAAAGACTCTTCTCACAACCATAATTGCCTCCTGAGGCACCTGATGAATACTTCATACCTCTACAGCTTGCAGGCAGGTGATGTATAAGAAAGGGCAACTCTAGGCTTCAAAGACAGGGCATCTTTAGTTCTCAAATGGAAGTTAGAATGGATAAAAATATCATAGATCTTCATAGGCCCCATGGAACACTTCCAAGAATTCAATGGAGTGTGATGTAGAGTCTATGGGAAACCCAGGTAGAGAGATGGCCAGCACTTAAGACACATGTGATGGGCTGCCTCAGCATCACATTTATGTTGTCTAATGTTAGAGGCAGTGTTACTCTTATCAACCCACTGAGCCAGGCATCTCTGGTACTATTTGGCTAGACTCTCTCCTATCCCCACGGCTGATGACTGACAGAACTTCCAAAGTTGATAGAGCCAAGAGAGCAGAATCAGAGTACAAAAATGGATGGTTTCATGTTTTGGAACATTCTCCCTTTATCCCCCTATCACACTCAGGCTTCTTTGAGCACCTCTACCATAGCCATGGGCAGAGATACCTCTTTTTTTTCCTTGTCTCACCCTCCCTAGTTCACCCCTAAATAATCTTGCTGATTCCCAAGTGCTGAAAGACCTTTGTTCTGCTCTGTTATCCTGTACTCCTCTAGTGGGTCTGATAAACAACCAAAACCCCTGACATTAAGGAAGTATTTTCTATTCTATTCTACCCAAATCTATTTTTGAATTATGTTCTGTACAAGAAGTTTAGCAACTGAGAAAGCCTCTCAAGTAGCAGGCACGCGCACACACGCACACACACAGTCTGAGGTATTTTTTCGCTGAAAAAGGAGCAGGAAGAATCAGTGGGTCTTTTCAACCCTGGGAGGTTTGAGGAATCAGAGAGCTGTAGCAGGTATCGCAGAGCTGAGCTTCGACGGGTCTCTGTAATTCAGCTCAGTGCTCTTTCTTCCGGCTGCACGATGTTGTCTCTATTGAAACATTCTCCTTCCCCAAACACAGAGTACAACAATCCCATTGAATGCATTGCCAATGATAAACTATGTACGGACAAATAACAACAGTGACAAAACCACACACAGAGACAAGGCAGTCTGTGTAGGGGAAGAAAGAGAGAAATAAATGAAATTAACAGTGGGAAACAAAAACAGAGGAAAACCCAGCAATTAGATTAATCATAGACTTCCAGGAAATTGGCCCAAATTTCTTTAAAATCTTGTTGATTGTTATTCAGATTGAAGGGTTCCCTCTGCAAGATTAGCCAGAGCCCACCAAGCTTGCATACCAATCTGCTGCATCCTACAAACAACTCAGACCCTGGGACTGTGTTATTGCTGCAGTGGGTCACCTGCACAGGTATGTAGTCCGGGGGGGGGGGGCAGGGAAGAGTACTGGGGGGTCAAGAGGCAGCATTTCTAACTAAGATCTCCAGTGCCAACCTGTTCTAGAATTTCAAAAAAATCACATCACTTTTAGATCTCAGTTTCTACGTCTGTTAAGTAGGCAATACCTACCCAGCCTTCCTCAGTCAGAGGATATTTGAACAAAAGAGAAATGAATGTAAAAGACCTTGGATAGGCCAAAGTAGCTATGCAAAGAAAGGATCAGTTTTTGAGTATCCTCAGAGAGAGAAAGAATTTAAAGTATTCTCCAAGATTAGAAAGGGGGTGGGGGGGGAGGGTAAAAAGCAATGAAGCTAGGTGCTAGACCTGGTAGGTGGCTACAAAAATGTATGTACCAAAACCTCAGATTCAGTAAAACCCTCATGGTATCTAGACTCAAATATTTCTTTATCTTTTATGATATGCATTTAAAAGAAAATTGAATGACCTATCTCTGGATTTATTAAATCATTACTATCTTGGCTCTAGAAAGATTCTGGGTTGCCAGAAGTATGTCAAAGTTTTCAAAAGTCTGGAAGTTGCCCTTCACCTGAAGTGAAATAATCCAAGCATAAAATAGTTTGGGTTTGGTTTGAAGGATTGAATGCCTGAGTTCTTTTTAGAAGTTAACTCTTCAGATAAAAACCATTTTAGGCTTAAGATAAAAATGTGTGTGTGTGTGTGTGTGTGTGTGTGTGTGTGTGTGTGTGTGTGTGTGTAGCCTGTGTATTAAGCACTAGGTTGGGTACTTTATGTACATTATTTAGCAACAATTCAGTGTGCTGATTTCTATTAAGGTTCCCATTTTAACAATAAAAAGCAGGAGAGTCTTTGTGTATTATGAACAATTTTACCATTTTTTTTCATGGTTTCATTCTATCTTTGAATTTTATGAAGAAAAAAATCTGAGGACCGAGCAGGAACAGAATGGCCATCTAGAATATCCTAAAATATGTTTCTCCAAGACATTATTACTCGGGTACCAAACAGGCCCTAGAAAATCACTAAGTGAAGTCTTTGCTGCAGGACTTCTAAGACCTTCGAAATGAATATTCATGGTGATTCTCTATGAAGGAAATGATGGGTGAGGCGTTTCTCTGAACTAACACAGTGATAGGTCTTTTTCCTAAAAAATCCCAACTTCATAAAATAAATGAAAAGCTGACAGAAGATCATCCTATTTGATGGAGGAAGAAACTGTATGCAGGCAGGTGAGGGGTTCTTCTGGTAGAGATCTTTTAGGAAATAACACAATTTACAAAAAAATTGCCCAGTCCTAAAGTATCCCAAAGGCATGAAGGATGCCATCTCTTTGAGATTCAAATCCTGAGCTCTGTGGACAAGGACAAACTTAAAGCCCCATTCAGATGCAGAAACCAAGTATCCACCAGAGAAGGGTGGAGGCCTCAAAACTGGAGAAGCTATTTGGCAATGTAAAGGACTGATAAGATTATGAAGGGATCATCAAGAGCAGAAGACTTTTCTTATGACAATACCAAGGTTAACGTGTGTGTGTGTGTGTGTGTGTGTGTGTGTGTGTGTGTGTGTGTGTGTGTGTAAAGAAAGCTTGTTTTTCTTGAATGAAATTTACTTGTAAGGGCATGAGGGGAGAGAAAGAGGTAAATAAGTGTTCAAGAGAGAACATGGCTAGGGAGAGAGAAAACAGGCTTGAAAGAACAAGCCAATAAGAAAGTATAGAGGGACACTTGAAAAAGTCTCCAGGTTAACTTTCATGTAGGCTGAGAACTCCAGGCATTTGAAGGAATTGTCTATAATCTCCTTCCAAAAGCCTTTCGAGGCATTATTCCAAGCACGTGTTCTTCTTGAACACATATTTCTCTCTTTTTCTCTCTCCTCTGCTATTTTTCCCCCCAAATACCTGTATTCTTTCTTGAACACTGTCTCCACACATCATTCTAAATTTAATAAAACCATTTTTTGCTTCACTGTTTTGCCATCTCCTCAAATTAATTTCTCCAAGGGAAGGTGACAGATGCATGTGCTGAGGTTAGGACTGGTTTTCCCTTTTCTGCAAAGAGCAGGTCCATGTTCCAGCCTGAGTCTGCAGCTCCTGAGAACTCAGGTGGAGGGGATCAGGTCCCATGTCATAAATAACCCATGGGCTTCAAGGCACAGATTGACACCTGCTTCGTGAGGCTGGAGGGACCAGAGCTCCCATGCGATGTAGGTCCTTGTAACAGCCCTGACTTATGCCAGGTATTTCCCTGGGTAGTTGATGTGGATTGAGCAGAGGTGGGAGTGATACTCATGTAGGTGGACCCCACAGTTGGCTCATGTGAGTCGGGAGGAGAGAAAGACAGTTACTTTCTCCCACTCCGCCTCTGCCACCAGGGGCCTGCTGAAAAGACTAGGACCGGTAAAGTCTGCAATAAGCCCCTGCTCCCTCCACATGGGCCTGAGTCCCGCCAGCCCCACCAGGCAGCCGTCAGGTCAGATCACACCTAAAGTCCACTTGGTCTTCTCGGCCCGGGAGTTGATCCCTGCCACCCAATTTCTTGGGGAGCCATGGACTCAGGCTGAATTTGCTCTTAGCAGGAAAAGAGAAACCAGCCCAGGCCTTAACCAGGGTCTTCAGGGTTCTTGTCTCACTCGCAGAAAAGAATTTCAGAAGTAGACAAGCAGTGAAGTAAAACAGATTTTTATTTGGAGGATTTTTGAAGGGAAGGAGGAAGAGAAAGTGGGAGAGAGTGGAGAATTAGAGAGAGTAACATGCTTAAGAGAGACTGTGGGCTTCTCCAAGGGTGGAGAGAGCCCCTACACACATCCCAGCATTAGATAGGAAAGCATGAAAGTACACATCTCAAGAGGGGAGATGCGGGCAACACATGTGCTCAGGAACCACATGTGCTCAGGGGTGCAAGCAGCATATGCACGCCTTCCTTTGTTCAAGGTGGCTTTTATAGAGTTTTCCCAAGCTGCCCCCATGGGGCTTTCTAGCTAGATTAAAGTCCATTGCTTGGGGCTGGAGCAATAGCACAACAGGTAGGGTGTTTGCCTTGCACCAACCTGGGTACAATTCCCAGCATCCCACATGGTCCCCTGAGCATGGCCAGGAGTGATTCATGAATGCAGAGCCAGGAGTAACCCTTGAACATTGCCAGGTGTAACCCAAAAAGTAAAAAAAAAAAAAAAAAAAAAAAAAAAAAAAGCCATTGCTAGTATTGTTGCTAAGTGGGTAGAGTTAGGAGTGGACTTCTTTGAAATTCCTTTTCTTGACCTTTGCTTCTTCTGGATCTTCTCTCTAAGGGTGGGTCCAGCCTTCTCTGGCCTGGGCTAGCTGACCGTTGTAGCACTGTAGCACTGTCCTCCCATTGTTCATCAATTTTCTCAAGAGGGCACCAGTAATGTCTTTATGGTAAGACTTGTTACTGTTTTTGGCATACCACATACGCTACAGGTAGCTTGCCAGGCTCTGCCATTCGGGCAGGATACTCTCAGTAGCTTGCCAAGCTCTGAGAGAAATGGAGGAATCGAACCCGGGTCGGCTGCGTGCAAGGCAAATGCCCTACCCATTGTGCTATCACTCCAGTCCACAGCTGACTGTTAATCAGATTCAAAGGAAGGAATTGAGGGTTCCCCAGTAATTCCCTCCAGACCTGTTCTCTCTCCTCAGGGTCTGCTGCTGAAGAGGTCTTAGCAGGTCTTGCTTTCTGTAGCCACAAGGTGGGTCAGACTTAGGACTAGTGGCTTTATGACTCCCAGCAATTTATCGCCATGCTGTGGAGGGGGGAGGGGGCTTCTTTTATCTAACTGCCTACATCGTATTGAGAGAAGAAAGATAGAGCTATAGATAAACTAGTTGGCCCAATTACTTGTTTGTTTGTTTTTTTTTTGGTTTGAGACCACACCCCATGATGCTCAGGGGTTACTCCAGACTTTGAACTTAAGAATTACTCATGGGGGACCATATAGGTTGCCCGGGACTGAACCCAAGTGCCTGCCAATCTCTCACTTTTTCTCTTTCTCTTTTTGTCCCTCCTCTCATCTACAAGGACCTATCTTAAATTTCTGAGTTTTGTATGCAAATCTTTCAGACAATTCCTAAGAAGGCATGAGCTCAGGAATAAATCTGGCTTCCTGAAGATACCTTCCTTGCTCCCCAGTTTGCCAAAGCACCTGCATCATCATTAAGGCCCATTCGGGGTAATAAACCAATGTTTTGTTTTAAGCTGGACTTTCTTTCACCTTTATGATTGACAGTACTATATAAGGTTCTCCATTGAAACAGAACCAATTGGGTGGAGAGAAAGCAAGAGGAGAGTGGGAATTGAGAGACTTAATACAAATAATTCATATTTTTAATTGTGAAAGTTGACCAAGTCCTAAAGTGCTTAAAAAAGCTGACTAGAGAGGCAAAGATACCATGACATTGCAGCTTCTGGAGCCAGATCTCTTTCTCTCTCTCTCTCTCTCTCTCTCTCTCTCTCTCTCTCTCTCTCTCTCTCTCTCTCTCTCTCTCTTTCTCTCTCTCTCTTCTCTTCTCTTCTCTTCTCTTCTTTTCTTCCTTTTTCCCTTCTTCCTTTCTTTCTTTTTCTTTTCTTTCTTTCTTTTTTTATGAAATACAATAGATGTATTGAAAGAAATTTACTTAGAAAATTGTGAGGTGAAATAAAGAGAGAACTAGAGAATTGTACATATTCAACATTGGACACTAGCTTCTTTAGAGTGGAAAAAGCAATGAATGGCTTTTGGGAGATTATGTACAATTCCTCCAAATTGCTTTGGCCTGCAGTTCTCTGCATACATAAAAGTTAATCTGGGAGTTGTCACAGGGAAAGCTTTGCACTGTTGATGAACCTGTCATTTTCTTTTTCTTCTTTTTCTTTCTTTCTTTCTTTCTTTCTTTCTTTCTTTCTTTCTTTCTTTCTTTCTTTCTTTCTTTCTTTCTTTCTTTCTTTCTTTCTTTCTTTCTTTCTTTCTTTCTTTCTTTCTTTCTTTCTTTCTTTCTTTCTTTCTTTCTTTCTTTCTTTCTTTCCCTCTCTCTTTCTTTCTCTCTCTTTCTTTCCCAAATAGAACATACCAGGGCCCCCATCTATCTGCTTGCAACTCTCTAGGGGGAGATTTTACCCCCTCAGGTTTTTAAGGGGTATATTGCTTAAGGTCTGTCTTAGATAATTGCTTGCTGCTAGGAAAGTATGTGGGCCTGCCTTTGTAAGGGAGTGAAACCCCATGCTAACTTAGTACTAATGGGGCCAGGCAGTGGTTTATTGGGTTTTTGAGTTGTCAGTCTGGAAAATAAATCTGATAGATTACACAACAATTTAATAAATATGTTGAACCTCTATGGCCAGAGAAAGAGAGAGAGAGAGAGAGAGAGAGAGAGAGGGAGAGAAAGAGAGAAAGAGGGAGAGAGAAAGAGAGAGAGTACAGCATATGGCCTTGCATGTGGCTCACCCAGACAAAAAGTGCTCCCTGAGTATAGTCAAGAGTAAGCCCTGAGTACCAGTATGTTTGCCCTCCTTGCTCCCTCCCCCACTCCCACATGCCACACACACACACACACACACACACACACACACACACACAAGTATATTGGCCCTAGGGGAGAAGAATGAAAGTCTTTCCCTGGCCCAGGGTGGGCAGAGTAATTTAAGAGACAAGAAAAAATAATTCTTTTCCTCAGGACCCTGATCTTTAGGACAACTACTAGTTAGAAGTAGCACTGTAGCACTGTCTTCTTGTTCATCGATTTTCTAGCGCAGGCACCAGTAATGTCTCCATTGTGAGACTTGTTGTTACTGGTTTTGACATATCGAATATGCCACAGGTAGCTTCCCAGGCTCTGCCGTGCAGGTGGTATACTCTCAGTAGCTAGCCGGGCTCTCCGAGAGAGATGGAGGAATCGAACCGAGATCAGCCACGTGCAAGGCAAACACCCTACCCGCTGTGCTGTCACTCCAGTCCTAACCCACCCATAATATGGAGGATGATTTGGTTTGGTCACAGTTTATTGATTAAAATGCTAATCCTGTCTGAAATATACCTTCACAGTGTTATTAAGATTATCTGGGTATTGTGTCCAAGTAAAGTTGACACAAAATTAACCATCACAGGGCTAATGTTAATCCTTAACATATAGGTGGCATGGATATACATGCTTATTCTCATCTTTGAATGTGTTGCTGCTTCTATATCTGCTACAGACTCCATGGTAGCACTGAGATGCTTTATGAGTTTCTTCATTAGTGAGTAAGGGTAGAGGTAAAGGCAAAGGTGAGGGGTTGAATTGGATATAGTCAGGCATTCCATCATGGTCCCCTCTCAATCAAAACAACTCCTTTTCTGTCTGTTCTAGGTCAGATTTTCATTTAAACTGATGCTAATATATTTTAATAATCCCTTCAACAGGGGCCAGAGAGCGAGTATAGCATTGAAGATGCTTTCTTTGTGTCCAACCAATCTCAATTTGATTCTAGCACTGTATATGCTTTCTGAGCACCCCAGGAGTTACACTAAGTACAGAGCCAGAGATAAACCCGCTAGGTATGAGCAAAAAGAAATAAATAAAAGCTAAACTAAAAAACCCTAAGAGCCATAAAACTAATTCTCTCATCCTATAATAACATACTAAGTCTCCCAGAATCCTCCTGATCAAAGGGAATTAATTCTGGGACCAGCAGATTCGGCAGCACACAGGAACCTGTTACAATCTTACTTATATCAGAATCTGCATTTCAACCCATTCCCAACTTTAAAGGCTAAAGAGCAAAGTTCTACCTCTCAGACTTTTTGAGGACAGAGACCAGCAGAGAGCCAGATACAGAGATAGTTGGAATTATTTTTCTTTAATGTTGGCCTCATTTAGGAAGCCCAAAGGCAAGGTAAAGAAGGTGACACAATCACAGAGCTTGAAATTTCTTTGATTTGTATTGTGGAGGAATACAATTCTTCTCTGGAGAGTTGAAGCTATTGTTGAGAATTCCATTCAATGCATGCATCTTTCTTGGAATCCTCTAAGTATTCATGGTTAAAATTTCCTATCAAGAGTTCTGCCCAGCAAATAAAATTGTTTAAAAAGAATGAGCAGTTTCCTACCAGACCCTCTGGCATGAATTAAAAGCAACAACTAAAAAAATTAACTAAACTGCACTTTTATCTGCAGACACTTGCAACTGGAATAAAAATCTCCTCCAAAACCACGATTCTATCCGAACTGCCCTTTCTGTGAAAATGGACAAAATTTGATAATAAAGTGGAAAGTCAGTTTGCTGTTGTACTAAACTGCTAATGCTGATGCTGTCATAGGGGAGAAGAAGAAGCAAGTGGAGAAATCTTTGATCCTCAGTTCAGCCAACTTCTTCCGGAAACTTGAATGGGAGATCAAACATGAACAGCAGTGCAGGCTCTGGGCTCTGTCCAGGGTTATAGGAATCCAATACTCCAATAACCTTCTGATTTGACACAAGTCAACCCAGGAAGCTCACCAAGAAAATGACTTGACTAAAAAAATGGACTAAACTCATGACAAATGAGGAAGGGAAAAAGGATTTCAGGCATCCTTGGTGTGTCCTCATTGGAATACTCCTGCTGAGCATTTACTCCTCAATGCAGCCAGCTTTTTTTTCCCTTACAAAACTAAAGAAAAAAAGATGAAGTTGAATAATCATCTACATTTCTAATCTCAGCTAAAAGCTCAAGGTTGTCTTGCCTTAGTTTATATAATGAATGGTTTACATACTCTCAGTCTAGAAATAGCCTTGCTGTATATATATGCATATATCTGATACTATGTACCACAGTTCATACCCAGACTTCTGTGTGTCACATGTGATAGCCACCATGGACGCCTTTACATCTGTTCAGCACCTTGTAGTTTATAAAGCACATTCAAAGGGATGTGCCCTGCAGGGACATTGTGTGGGAGAAGGTATCTGTGGGCTTCTGAAGCTTAGGAGTGATTGCCAGTAACCTCTTAATACCAGTTAACTTCAAGAATCCTGGTCCTAAGCAATGCCTGAGACAAACTGATCCAATTCCAACACATTCTACATGTGTGGACACCAAGAGCAAATTTCCATTCCAGTCACTGAAGTAGAGCCAGTTGTACTGGTACTTGGTGGAAGGCATGAAAGAAGTGCAGGATAGCACCTCTCCCAGCTGTTCGAACATTCAGAAGTGACACCACCTTACCTTGGCAGACCCAAAAAGTTTGCACAGAGCAGATGGAAAAGCTTACCTTGGGACACAATCTCAGATTTGTTCAGAACCATGCTCCTCAGCCCACCAAATTCTCCAGGTCCTGGCAGGTCCTGGCAACTTGCTACAGTGCTTCCTCACCCTTTCCTTCCCGCAAAATCTTCTCCTGCAGCCCCCAACAAGATATAAACCTGACCTCTTTTAAATGTCAACACCCACTGGGTGAGCCTTTTTCAGAAAGTTACATAAGTATCATTCCCTTCTGATTCAACCTAGCCCAAAAGACACCATGCAATTAAGGATGAGCATATCAGCCTGGTGGACAAGGTTTTATTAAAATTTCCATTTATCCATGGTATGGCATGGTCCCTTGAAAAACCTCCAAGTGCAGGGCATTGCCATCATAACAGAAACTTGCAGAATCCACTGCGTTCTGGAGTGAGCTGTAATAGAACAAACCAGTCCCCTTATCATTGGTGAATGATATGACTAATACGAGTAAAAAAAATAGTCCCCGTCTGAAGAGGTTTAGGCTCTATCAAAACATTGTAGCACTGTCATCCCATTGTTCATCGATTTGCTCAAGCAGACACCAGTAAAGTCTCCATTGTGAGACTTGTTGTTACTGTTTTTGGCATATTGAATATGCCACAGGGACCTTTCCAGGCTCTGCTGTGCAGGTGGGATACTCTTGGTAGCTTTCTGGGCTCACTGAGAGGGACGGAGAAATTGAAAGCGGGTTGGCCACGTGCAAGGCAAATGCCCTACCCACTATGCTATTTGGGCAGAGTCCTATAAAAAAATACAAACATTAAACATGATGTTGCAGTCCCTGGGGGGTGGCTATTGAAATGGATACTCCCCATGTGCTCTTGAAGGAGATTGCAAGTAAAATGACCACAATTTAAGGAACAATAATCACATTAGAGGTGGCTAATGCTATCTACTTGCAGAGGAAGTCCTAGACCCTAGTCATACAGAATTTTGGTACAACATGCCAAAATTCACAGCATATGATTAAGTTTAGGACCAGTGGAGATTCTATGTTTTTATAATGAGTCTGCTAAATTCAAAGAGGACTCTCAAGCTGTCATGGTAAGAGAGATGACACCACCCTACTATATTATAGGGTGGAACAGGTGGGTGATGAGAAATTCTCAGTTCTTGTATTTGATCAGCAAAGAATTGAAGATCATGCACACACAAGCTCATCAGCAATAGAGCAAGCAAGTTTATTCTTGCAAAAGTTCACTGCAGGGAGCAGAAGTAGGGCTAATACTTGAACCAGAGTATTAACCCCATTATTCTTAAGCAATTGTTTCTGTACTATTGCCTTAGGGTACAATAGTAACTATATCATATTAGAATGAGACTTTAGGTGGGATTTGGGTAGGAAGTTGGCAGTTGCTGGATGATATCATTAGATTGCTTTTGTGTACACACAGAAAGACCCCATTGCCTATTGTCCTTTATTTTTACTATGTTTCCCCAAACTCTAGTTTTGTTTTTATTGGGCCTGAGACTCAGCTCCATCTCCTTAAATTTGCTGAGATGACAAGGTAACACTTTAACTTTCACTACCTAGGGGCTGGAGCGATAGCACAGCAGGTAGGGCGTTTGCCTTGCACGCGGCCGACCCGGGTTTGATTCCCAGCATCCCATATGGTCCCCTGAGCACCACCAGGAGTAATTCCTGAGTGTAGAACCAGGATTAACCCCTGTGCATCGCCGGGTGTAACCCAAAAAGAAAAAAAAAACTTTCACTACCTAGTTTTTAACCCTATCTTCCCACTCTCATGAAGTCTCTCAAATGGAGGGTAATAACAAGAGACTCAGAAAAGTTGGGAACATGCAATCTCTGAAACATCTGATCTTTGCAGGACAGGCATTATTGATGGGTTTATCTGGCTTTGACTGGAGTGATAGCACAGAGGGTATTCTAATGGTTTGCCTTGAACTCAGCTGACCAGAGTTCGATTCCTCTGTCCCTCTTGGAGAGCCCAGCAAACTACCAAGAGTATCCCACCCACACGGCAGAGCCTGGCAAGCTACCCATGGCATATTCGATACACCATAAACATTAATTTTTCTATCTTGGGTAATTCAGCACAATGATGTTTGTTTTTTTTATTCAGAGAGTATATTAATGTTCTTTTCACAAATTTTTTTATATAAAATTAAGAAGAAAATGTCTGGCACAACTATTAGCAGAATTGAAACTTTAAAAAACATAAAATATTTTCTTTCTTTTTTCCCTTTTCCTAAACTTGGTAGAGATTCTCAAATTGAAAGACAAGTGATAATCTATGCCAAGTTTACTCATTTTACAGAACTGGAAGCTAAAGCACAGCATGGAGTTAATCTGATCATCAATCATCACAGCAATCCAACTGTAATATTGAGCAATTATTTTTATCTGCTTAAATGAAATCACTCTGAATGGGCCAATGAGACTCAATTGTTCCAATGGTTTTATTATCCCAATAGAAGGAGAAATATCCTGATCCAGTGGGTCTAGTATGAGGCAGAAGTTAGAAAGTATCAATGAATTGTCAGTAGTTCTGTTGAATTTTAGAGTTGTTTAAAGTTTTAGCCTGCTTTAAGCCAATGAGATCTTTGCAGGACAGACATAATTGATGGGTTTGACTGGAGCACAGATTGTAGGGCATTTGCCTTGGACGAGGCTGACCCGAGTTTGATTCCTCTGTCCCTCTTGGAGAGCCTGGCAAGCTACGGAGAGTATCCCGCCTGCACGGCACAATCTGACAAGCTACCCGTGGCATATTTGATATGCCAAAAACAATTGCTTTTATTTTTCTGACTATAATTTTGACATTAAAGTGACTAAGTAATATGTGGTCTAAAGTATTAAAATGCCTTTCTGGGCCTGGGAAGATGACTCAGAGAACTGGAGGATATGCTTTGCATGTGGGAATCCTAAATTTAATCTTCAGTACCATGGTCCTGTCCTTGGTGCATTATTGTAAATAACCCCTAAGAATCAAGCTCTGAGTAGCCTCTGAGCACCACCAGGTATTGCCCTCCCAGAGAAATAGCCTTGTCATAGATTTTTTTGTAATATCAAAAGGGGATGCACATAGGAAACTCCTGTTTTTACGTTCAGATAAATGTGTCAGAACAAAGTTGCAAGTACAGTAGCCTGCCTCTCCCTGCTGAACCTAACAGAAAGGGTTTCTCAGAAAGGTACATATGGATCTGATGGGAAGGATTGGGATGTTCATTTTATAAAAACTTGAGAAGTTTACCTTTCTGAATTGAGTTTGAATTGGTATTCTATCTGAGTCCCATGGTAAGTCCCTTGAGATTATATAAATCAACAGTTGTCATTTCTGCTTAATTTTCTCCAGAGATATCGTCCTAATAACTGGTGACATGTTCTTTGTCTATTTTTATGGCGAGCTATGGTTAATATTTACTAAATATCTATTATATTCCAGCTATTGTAGATCCCTTGACATGTTATGAAACACTCCATTTATGTAATCCTCTATTATACTATGAGAACCCACTCTACCATCACCCCCACCTCATTTTCAAATGGTACTTTAAAAGCAAAAGCTATTCTTTGCACGCATGATGTCTGGGTTCAATTTTAACAACCCCCAAATATATATGAAGTAGTTATGCATGTCAAAACCAAACCTATTAGCATCCCAATCCTGTCTACTTTCACCCTTAGTTGCTCTTCTACAAGTGGCTTTCTCTGACTTTACAGCTTCTTTTGATGGTTATCCGGTTTCTGTAGATAGAAAGAGTAGAGGTCTTTAACTCTAAATTCTAAATATTCTGATTACTACTTAGTTATTTCTGCACATCAAATGTTACCACCATGAACAAATATTGAAAATAAGAACCAGAGTATCAGAGGATAGATATGAATTAAAATCCTGTATCTGCCACTCACAAGCTATGTAAATTCAGTCAGTCTGTCTGGATCTTAGCTTCCTTATCTACTGAACCTAAGGCAAAATCTTAGAGGCTTTTTAAAAGGTCTCAACGAGAAAATGTCTCTGGCACATTGTGAGACTATAACTATAATTTTTCCTTCTCTCTTTCAAAAGCACACACTTTGGAGTGAGCCTGGTTTATATCACAGCTTCTTCAGTGTCTAAATATAGGACCTTAACTTCCCTTCCACTTTTTAAAATGGTTCACAATAGCATTATCCCATATGGCATTGATTCTTCAAGGGATAAATGGAGTAAATTATTAATATATGAAAGGTGCAAGCAGCACCTGCCTTATGATAAACTGCACATAAGTTAATTACATTTATGGTATCTTTCCTTCTTCCTTCCCTCTCTATCTTCCACCCTTTTACTTCCAGATATCACAGAGGATCTCTTCTTGATAGCACAATCCATTTGGAATGATCAGGGTTCAAACTATTGATCTCCTCTCAGTATCAAAAGAGTTAAGATCCTTTCAAACTCAAATGTCTGAGCCACATGCTGCTCCCTCTCCTTTACAGAGGCTAAAGCCTTGATCATTTCTTAATGTAACTACTTCAGGAAATTTGTCGCGCTAATAATGTTAATATGCCTTATTTCTACACTGCTCACGCCCTGAGCTCTCAATCACTTCAAAACACAGTGATTGAAATTTTTCAAAAGTCTTTGATTTGGAAGTTGTTATGTAGAACACTAAGTCAAGTATAAATATGGCAGAGTGATTTAAGACTGTTGGAGCAATCCAAATGTTTAAGCTTGTTTCAAATAATTATCAATCTTTCTGCTCTGCATTCTCAACACCCTGCTTCATTTGAAGGAGTGGCCCTCACTGAGGCCTGGAGCATACTGTTGAGGGTGCCAAGTGCCTCTCTGTTCCCCATACTGTGTCTCATTGTCATAATCAAGTTATTAAATCCTTAATGGATGGTGCTGCTCCTGGCATTTGGCTCAGGTCATGGAGAGAACTGGTCACCTACCCTGAACTCAAAAGTTCTTTTTCTGTGTAGATCACATCAGACTGATTCTTCTCAAGACATAGCTTTGAGGATGTCAGAGGAAGTAAAGAGGAAGCGCCTCACCTCCATTAGTGCAGAAGCCCACATGGAGACTCTGCCCTAGCATCCACTCTGAAATCCTGGTCTCCGAAAGATCAGACATTTACTACTCTGGCACAGGACATCTGTCTTGTATGCTCCAATTCCCCCCTCACTTTCACTTCTTGTCTTAACTCCTATGCTACTATACCTACCTCCACTAATTCTGCTTGGATTGTGAGCTGAGTCTCTTGGGGGCTTCCTGCTTTTTCTGCCTCCGTGCACATTACACACCTCCCTCACCCTGAGGCTTCTCTGACTATAAATTCAGAGAAAAACCTACATCATGCCAGCCATATGTATATACAATCTGAAACACAGACTTGTGAATGACAGAAAAACCATCCTTGACCAACGGAAGATAGGAACTGGTGGATGAAAACATGCATCTTTTTATTATCCGTTTTCGGTTCCAAGACTCACTTATCCAAACTCTTCTTACTGCTCTGGTGGGCTGAGCAGCAGAAGCTCACCACCACCACTGTTCCTCAGCCCACCCTCTGTTATTCCTCCCTCCCGTGATGTTTAACTCCTTTAGGTTTCTGTTGAACATCTGCCCTAACCAAATTAACTAACCACAAGCATCTCTGTTGCAGACTGTTTCCAGGGGAACTCTGGAATTATCCACAGCCAGGATCAAACTTGGAAATGTCTCAATCTCTCCTGAAAACCAATTTGGAAGGAACAAAGCACACACAGCTTCCCGAGAACAAAAGGAACAGAGCCAGAGGCACCTGAGCACAGGAGGACAAGGTGACCCAGTTGCCTGAGCACAGAATTACCAGGGGGCAGTCCAAAGGGTCTGCCTGACACAATTTGTCTCAACATCAAAGAACCAGTGAAACAGGGTTATTGCAGTAAAATTAGTTCAGATGGCTCAGTTGTCACATGCAGCAGACCCAGCTACCTGATCAGGGCAAGCTCAGTAACTATTACTCTTTGAACAAAAGCTGCAAGTAGAGAAGTTGCCTTCATATAAATTTTCCAAAGCCCAAGGTTTCCTCAGCCAGCAAGAATGAAAGCACAAAGTATCTGGGATGGACGGCTAACCTCATTCCTACCTCTCTTCTCTCCGTGTACACACAATCACACATTTCTCCCCTTCTTACTTGCAGAGACTACGAGAGAAAACTTGAGTTTGCTGCCAGAGGATCTGATATAAGGTCTCACTCTACTCCAGGCACTGTCTGTATGATCTGGACAATTCATAGATCTTATGTAAAATATTTACCTCTTTGCAAATAAAGGATATTGAAATATGAGAGCGATAGCAAATCCTTCGTAAAATGGTGAAGTTTGTATAACCAATAGTGCTATTTCCATTCTCCAGGAAAGAGGTATTGAACTGAGGCCCAATAAGAGAGTAAATGTCTTGCTATTGTCATTGTTCTTAAAATTATTCTTAAGCAAAATTTGCGAAACCATAGTTTACAAAGAGTAATCACATTTCCACTCTGGTTGAATAATTTGATCTTGACAAAAACTTAGCTAGCAGAATGTATCTTTACTCCTGTTCTTGCAGGGGAGGAAACTGTAGCTGAGACACAAGGCCAGACTTCTCACTGCACACATCTCCTCTTCCGTATTCCTTCCCTGGGATGCCAGGAAGGAGAGTTGGGCATCACGGCTGAATATTTTCCAGAGTTAATTGGAAGATAATAATTCAAAGACACTGAGATGATTGTGTTTTGTCTGTCTCTTCTCCGGGGCTATCCTGGATAGAATTCTCATCGTGCGGTTGCACAGAGAAGCTTCCTGGGCCTTTACTTAAATAATAAGACATGCCAGGTCCTGCATTTCTTAGACATTATTACATGTTGGTGGTGGGAGGCTGGGGCTAAGGACATTGCTTTGAGTGATATTTCAGCTATTATAAAAATATCCTCTATAAATCAAGATGAGAGTGGGGGCTAGTCAAAGGCAGAGAACCACTCAGAAGTCATGCTGGCATGTCTGTGACATCACCTCCAGCAAATTCCATGGCTCATCTGACTTGCCAAATTTCTTCCAGAGCTAAGAGGCATTCACATTTAAAGTCATTCTTAGGGTTTTGATATTGTCAAGGTTTATGAAGCTGGATGGTCAGTCATCCCCGAGTCCCTCTTGTGGTATAAGCTGAGTGAATCCGGACTTAAATGATCTGGAAGAGATGGCCTTCCAGCAAACCCATGCTTGCCATTGGGTAATCACTGGATTTGCACGTCTCAGGGTCTTGTGGGTTGTGGTTGTGGTTTTACAGTCTATTTGGGGGAGAGGCCTTTGCTCTCTGCCAGGTTAAATGACTAGGAGGCTTTAGCGATGGCTGCTAAGCTGATCAGAAACAGACCTCTCGGCTGATCTGCAACTGGATCCCTGAGTCTGATGTTTCAGCCAAGGTTGGGAAAATCTAGTCCACACGCCTTGTCTCTTCAGGGTGTTCTCCTAAGCGGCATCCAGACTGTGATTAGGAACAGTCATATTTTCCAGAGATATTGACCTCAGGGAATTGATAATCTGGAATGAGGTATAAAACAAATACATTCAGATAAATCCAATATAGGGCAATAAAAAGAAATCTAAGATTAAGTCATATTTGCCTCTATTCTTAGTGTGCAGCATAAAACTGGGATAACAGTCACTCAGTTGGTATTGGTGGAAGGGATGAAAATTCCCTGAGAATGCAAAGTACTAAAGGAGTTTCACTGCTGAGATTTTTGTGTCTCCGCTTTTCAAGCTCTGAGAAAGAAACGTGGAACTAACTTTCCTTGTCTTGTTTGCATAGCTAGAGTGAGAATTAAATTATGCTGTAAATTGTAAACTACTATGCAGTTTTAAGTGATTTGTGATGGAGGATATAATCACACAGCCAGTTAACAGTGACTGGGATGACTAAAAGAGAAGACTCTTGAAAGTTTGGGAGGTTCATAAATATTTACAGCCTGTTTTCCCTCCTTTCCATCTCCACTATTAGAGACTTGGACTAGACCCAGGTTGCAAAGAGGTTTCAACAATTGATCCTTTGATAGTGTTTGCCTCCCATACTCAGCTGAGTAGAATTATGAAATTCCATCTGGACTCAGTGGGTGGTGCCACGATCAGTTAATGATGTCTGCTGTCGATGTGGGTTGGAGAATAGCAGCGTGTATGGTATTTATTTTGCTTTTTTAAAATTTTGCCCACACCTTTTCTAATTCCAGGCTATAGCTTCCTACTTAGTCTTCATCTTTTGCTGTCATCAGCTCCAATCATTTCTTGCTTTTCCCACCAAAGTGGCTGGTGACCAAAATAGAAATCTAGTCATATTTCCCTACTAAAGTCCCTAGAGGATTTGAACCCTGTGTTATATAATGTAGTCTCAAACTGCACAGCAGGGGCTACTAAACCCAAAGTTACTTGATTCCCTATCCTACTATGTCATTTTGGTCCAGCAACCCCAGCATTATTTTCAACCATACCTTGTGGCCATAAACAGGTCCTTCCTACATACCCTGCCCAATTTACCAGTTCAGTTCTTCTACTCCTCCTTCATCCTGAAGGCCTATACTTTTGATTCTGTGAAGTTTTTCCTCCCTCCCTTCCAGTCGAGCTAATCTCTTTAATCTCCACAGCATCTGATATAAAGATTATTCTATAGATTTTTTCTTGTAGAAAGTATTTCTCTGATTGTTTACCTTCTCCATTAGTTCACACATTTTGAATACAAGAGCCTATGTCTTATCAATTCATCTTTGCAATTATCCTGGGCATTTCCTTCGGAATAAACGTGTACTCAATAAATATTTAAAGAACACATAAATGATGTATAGTGTGTACCAATTATCCTGACAAACATCCAACATTCTGTAGAAGCTCCTTCTTTTAACGTAGCTGTCCTTGGATCAGGTTAGTTCTAGAGAAGTCACAGACCTAAGCCAGCCATTCAGTACACTTCACAGAACCTCATAAACTACTGCACAGTTCCATCAAAAGTCTGTCATACAAGGTAAAGGGTTATGAGCTAATAAAAACAACATGCCTTTCTCCTCAAATACCTAAACCAAAAGTCAATAGCAGAGAGAAGCTACGCGGAAAAGGCCAACTTAGCCCTTCTGAGATGTCAAAGCCTTGAGATAACATTCTAAGCAAGACTAAAATTCACACAGAGAATAGTGTAATTGTTTGGTAACAACAAGAGGATAAAAGCAATAAACTCTGTGTCTGGAATTATCTTGTGTCCTCCACAAATTTCTGTTTTCCACGTTGCATTCTAGTTGCATTGTTCATTAATATAAAACATTAGAATGTATCGCTGTCACTCTCACTGTCATTCTGTTGCTCATCAATTTGCTAGAGCGGACACCAGTAACATCTCCATTTTGAGACTTGTTGTTACTCTTTTTGGCATATCGAGTACAGCATGGATACCTTGCCAGGCTCTGCCATGTGAGTGAGATTGCCTGAGAGATATAACAGAAAAAATACTACACCTGAGAAATGTTTTGTTGTGTTTTTTTTTTTTGCAGGGGGGCAGTAATTTATTGATCACTGCATTGAGACGCCCATTCCTCAATTTATTATTGCAAAGATAAGCATCAAAACCCCCCTAAAACTCAAAATCTGAAAAATCTGGAGGGTCTATTGGAATACTTTACTTTGAATAATTAGTACATGGTCCCATAAATAGAGCAGGTGTGATTCTAAGATAAAATCCATTTCTATTCAACAGTAGAAACTTGAAGCTAACCAGTGTTATCCAGAGATGATGCTCACAGGTAGAGAATCTTGGGGTCCAGTCCTAGAATCCTACTATACTAAGTTCTGGGATCCAGAACTCATACAATATGTAGACATTGATTTCCGCCTGGAGATTCACCACATCATCATATAACCATTGAGCAGGTGGGGGTGAGGGACTTCCTATGGGTCAAGTAGCTATTTGAATAACTGAATAGCTAGTTTTTATTAGCTAAAGAACAAACCTACATGATATAGGCTTTTTTCATACTACAATGGACACATAAACAACTGGGAACATTATTGAAATTTGGGTGCTAATTCTACAAAACTGGGATAAAGTGCAAGTGCCAGCAATTCTACAAGCCCTCTGGTGATGCTACTGTTCTGAGGACAGGAGCAATCTAAGTAGAAAGGCTCTGTATGAACCCAGAAAACATAACTAGAGCCCACAGGAGGAAGTTAGCGGAGTAGAGTTCTAGCTCTAGGACCTGCTCAAAGATCTGTGGAATCAAACATTAAGCTCCAGTCATAGACGATACCTTCTGTTCAGTTACTAATTTGGCAGCTACACACTAGAGAGAATTTCAACTATGACTGGCAGGAGATCCTCACACTCACTCTCAAACTTTGTTGTTGATGTACTCCCTAAAATATTTTGACAATTATACATCTCCTTGACCATTTTTAGAACTACTGCTATGATTTTATACCATAGATTAAAAACCTTTATTAATGGAAGATAAAAATATTATATGGTTTATTAAATCAAACAAAAGGAAGATTGACTCACTTTAAATATTTTATTTCATCTGCAGGGAAATTTTTTTGCCTCTTTTGTTCACTGCTGGGTACCCAGCACGGAGTAGAGGCTTAATCAAGACTGGGTGGATGAATGATGGTGCATCTAACCTGAAAGTGACATGTAAACATTCAGCCCTGGGTTTTATATTATATTTTGAAAATTGTGATAGTCTCACAAAAATATTTCAATTTTACTTAAATAACAATTATACAAAAAGTGTTCTAAATTTGGTGTGCCCAAACTTTTTTTAAAACACCAAGGTTTTAATCTTAGTTAGTATTTGGGGGTGGTGGGTTCGAGGATTGCATCCAGCTCAGTGCTTAGACTTTGCTCCCAGTCATGCTTGTGGGACTATACGCCAAGGTTCACACCCACCCAAGACTCCCAGGTACAAAGCATGCACTCTGGTCCTCGAAGCCTTCTCCCTAGTCCCAAGATACCAAGATTTTATTTATTTCTTATTTTATTGCTTCTTTCTTTTTACCCTTTCCCCCCTTTTCATTCTTTCTTTTTTTATTAAATTAAATTACCATGAGATAAACAGTTGCAAAGTTAATGATTGGGTTTTAGTCATATAATATTCCAACACCCATCCCTTCCCCAGTGTATATTATTTCCCATCACCAATATACTCAGTTTCTCTCCTGCCCCTACCCCCTGCCTCTATGGCCGACACTTTACTTCTCTCTCTCTCTTTCTCTCTCTCTTTCTCTCTCTCTTTCTCTCTCTCTTTCTCTCTCTCTTTCTCTCTCTCTCTCTTTCTCTCTCTCTCTCCCTCCCTCTCTCTCTCTGGCGTTATGATTTGCAATACAGGTACTAAAAGGCTATACTTTGAACACTTATTTCTTGTTCAGAGTGATCATTTCCAACTATTATTGTCATTGTGGTCCCTTCTCTGTCCTAACTGCCTTCCAGCCCACACACACTTGGGGAAATCTTCAAATTATGGACCAGTCTTCCTGACCCTTGGATATTAGTCTCATAATATATATATATATATATATGTATATATGTATATACATACATATTTTAATTTTTTATTAGTGAATCACTGTGAGGTACAGTTACAGACTTACAAACTTTTGTGCTTGCATTTTAGTCACACAATGGTCGAGTTCCTATCTCTCCACCAGTGCCCATTTTCCACCACCAATGGTCCCAGCAATCCTACCACCCACTCCCTTGACCCCCCCACTCTGCCTCTGTGGTAGGGCATTCCGTTTTGCTCTCTCTCTCTCCTTTTGGGCGTTGTAGTTTGCAGTAGAGGTATTAAGTGGCCATCATGTTCAGTCTATAGGCCACTTTCATACTATATCTTTTATATCACACAAATAAATATAATCATTCTATGCCTGTCTCATTTGTCTAACTTCACTAGGCATGATACTCTCCACGTCCATCCATTTATAAGGAAATTTCATGACTTCATTTTTCCTTGTGGTTGCATAGTATTCCATTGAAAACACCAAGAATATGATGCTAATTAATTTTTATACTTAGAATTTTGATCAAAATCAAAAAAGAGGAAAGATAAGAATCCTGTTTCTTTTCAAAGAATAGCAACTTTGAAGATAACCTTTTAGGGTTGCTGCTCTGCTTGAGGTCAACTTCTGAATCCTTCTCAGCTTGCTTGTACCATGCTCCTGTTTTCATGGAGAGCTGAGTTAGCATTCCAAAGGCCAGTGATGTCCCTGAAATACTATCAAATGCCTATTTCCCCATTGTCGCATCCACATTTGTCCACCCGTTGGAACTTCCTCATGTTCACTGTCTCTCCAGTGGACAACTCATACTTGTCAGTGCTTTTGCATACATGAGGGATGCCCAGGATAGGGCAGTATTACTCAGTCTCTCCAGCACACCTTCTCGTTGCCTTTGATACCTCTTAATTTCTCTTTTACTGTTTTAATTAATTCTAGTAATCTCTCTCTTTCACTCTGACATCTGCTATCTTCTTTCCTCATTGGTGTACGAAGCCCTGACACATTGCCCAGTGGAGCTACAACTGGAACCTTTCCCAGTAATCCTATTTCTGCCCCCACTCCGAACTTGCAGTTCTGACTTATTCACATTACAGTGACTTCAGAGCGTCCTTCCCTCCGCCCACCTCATCTCCATTGCTCAGTCAGATCCCAGCCCTTGTCCTCTTTCTCTTCATGGTCTCCCCCAGGGCCAGGGTTCCTGAAATACTTCAGGAGTCAGCTGGCGGCAAGCCTCTTTTTCAACTCACTGGAATGCTTCTTTCCATCTTTCTTTTCCTTATTTGCAGCCCAACTCACCAGACAACAGGTCAGATTAAAAAAAATAATAATAAAACAAAACAAAACAAAAAACCCAAACCCTGCTACAGCATTGCTACGACACAGAGAAGAAATTCGGACAGAGAATGATCCTGACTGAACAAAAAAATATATATGTTTGGTTTTACCTTGGTTATTTATTTATTTTTCATGGACTTGGTGCCCAGTCCTGGAGTCATAACTTGTCTGCCTAAAGAAACTTGTCTGACTGAAAAAAAGAAAGTGAGATTCCAGAGTCTGTTTGATAAGCACATCAGACCAGCCCACAGACCATGGGAACCAAGGGAAAATGGCACTGAGGGGTTACATGAGCCTCGGATGCATTCCGGGCCAGAACAAGTGTTGTTGTGGGATGACACAGACCAGAGCTCCAAGCAGATGCTAGTTTGGTCCTGTTCTCAGAGGAAACACTGGCTGGAAATGGAGCTTTGGAGACAGGGTCAAAAGTAGCAATGTGCTTTCTGGCTGGTAGCCCTCTTGCAAGCTTTGTCTCCAAAGTCTCACTGGGAAAAAGACCCCAGAAAAATTTCAGTGACTGTCTTTGGAACTAATTGTGATTGATATTCTTTCAAGGAAGCGAATGAATCCAGGACAGAAAGAGAGAGAGAGAGAGGTTGAGTAGGATATTTCCCAAATTTGCTTTCTGTCCCATTAAAATCTCATCAGGACCAATCCTTGGAGGGACCTAAAACAGTCTCTCCGGATTCATTTGGAGAAGCAGATTCTGAACCGGAAAAGGGGGTGTCCCTTTAACTCTTTCCCACTGATTGGGGGTAGTAACAAGAAAGGGTAAACAGAACCCTCTGCTCTGGGAAGAACCTTAGAGACCATCAAATCTCCATTCCAGAGAGAAGTAAAGTGGGGTTCAGAGAGAAGTGTGGCTAAACCCAAGATCTTACAAGGCAGCCTAAAGGGAAGGTGAGGGCGGGGCAGGCATTCCGTTTTGGGGATGCTCAGTACAGGCCTCTTTGCCTTGCATTCAGCCTTGAAGGACAGCCTAGGCATTGGCTGGGACACTGATTCTTCTTCTCTCTCTTTTTTTTTTCTTCTAAGGCTCTGGGGCTGGAAAGAAATGGGCCGGTTCCTAAATGCTGCTCTCAGGGAAGTCTCTAGCAGGTTGTGGAGCGTTCCTGCCAGTGCTGAGCTGGCAAAGGAGGGTGGGGAGAAGTGCTTTGAAATCCTGAGCACTGAAAGGTGGCCTGTAATTGTAAAATTCCATTTCCTTTCAATTAGCAGCTGATTGCATTTGATGAGCTGCAACATTGTTTCCTCCGTGTAGATTAGGAGTCAGAGCAGTCAATGAGCTGTGAAATTCTCTCCCTGCTGAAACAATAGACAGTGATTAAAGCGCAGCTAATCCGATCATTATAGCTGGAGCCCACTGATCATTAGCTGCTAACCAGATCCCAGAGAGCAGCTCCAGCCTGGCCGAGGCAGGCTGGATGCTGCAGGTAAATACTGCCAGTACTCTGAGTCTCCCTCCTCTCCACACTCACAAGTCCCTATTGGACCTTGGAAGGAAGGGCCTAGGTGAAAACCAAGATACCGCTCTAGAGGCTGTGAGTGATCCTGCCGAGGACAGGGGCATGTTGGACTTCCGAGGCAAATGAAACAAAGCTGGGGTGAAATCCACCCCCTCCAAATACCTTCTCGTGTGCTATTTAACCTCTGAGCCTCAGATAAATTATTTGCCCCAAATCCTTAATAATACCTTCCTTCTGTGGTTGTTCTGAGGATTAATACGACAGCCTAGGTAAAATCCCTCACATAATGCTGAAAACCAGCAAAAACATTAACTAACATTTTCAAGTGTTTGTTACGTGCCCAGCACTATTCAGAGGGTGTTATATGGATTAACTTGTCTAATCCTCCTAACAGCCCTGATAAAGTAGATGCTATTATTATCCCTGTTTTCCAATGAAGAAGACATAAGTTCAGTAACTTGCTCAGAATCACTTAGCCATATCTGACAGAACTGGGGTTGGAACTTGCTCAGAGGATCTGCTGTTAACCATCTCATTTGCTATTTCTTAGAAAAGACAGTAATACGTCCTGTCCTTGCAAGGCTAATAGTTTCAATTTCTGTGCATGAGAATCAGCCAGAGTGCTAAAAACGTGCATACTCTGCATACTCAGACCCAAGCCCCAGAGAGTCTGACTCAGTAGTATAAGGAGCCTGCAAAGTTCACATGGGAAGCTGATGCAGTGGTCCAGGACCCACCTGCAGGAAAGCTCTATGTTCTGGGGAGAAAACTTGTGACTGAGCAGGGCCTGTGTGTCTTACTCCAGCTTAGGACCACACGCCTAATAAGCAAAGTCACTATTGTGCAGAATTTCAGAGCCAATGTATTGGACAGAATGATGCTTTTATAAGAATGTAATGCTCTTACTTTTCTTATAAAATAAGAAATGGCCTTGGCCATGCTCAAGGCCACTCTCCACACATTCGGACGAGCCTCACGCATGAAGGAACCAGCAGAGGAACCCAGGTGTGCGGGACCGGGGGCCAAGATCTCCAAGGCTGCTCGGATTGGGACTGGGCCTCTTCCACCTAGATCCCCCATTTTCCAGTAGCTAGGCAGTCACACCCAGAGACTGCCCTGGCACTGTGTAATCCCATCAATGGCCAACATCCAGAGACTATAAAACCAAGATCCCTGAAGAGAGCATCACAGTCTCTTGTCCCCTTGCCTGGCTGTCTTCACCAGGGCCCCTCGGAGGTGATGAGATGCATTCCCTCCCCACCCCTCCCCCCGCCCTGAGCAGAGAGCCTCAACAGTTGAAGACCTCCGGAACCCAGCCACAGCCATGCTCAAGGCCACTCTCCACACATTCGGACGAGCCTCATGCATGAAGAGACCGGCAGAGGAACCCAGGTGTGTGGGACCCGGGGCCGAGATCTCCAAGGCTGCTTGGATCAGAACTGGGCCTCTTCCACCCAGATCCCCCATTTTCCAGTAGCTAGGCAATCACACCTAGAAACTGCCCCCTGGCGCCATGTAATATCATCAATGGCCAACATCCAGATCTATAAAATCAAGATCCCAGAAGCCCAAGGCCGCAATGCGGTTCGTGCAGCATCTAATAGCCTAGTTTTCCCTCTTAGAGAAACTGACAAGCTACTGAGAGTCTATTACCCACTCGGGAAGACTGACAAGCTCCCCGTGGCATACTCATATCCCGAATACAGTAACAGACATATACATACTTCTAGGAGAGCCTGGCAAGCTAGCCAGAGTATCCCGCCCACACAGCAGAACCTGGCAAGCTACCCATGGCATTTCAACATGCCAAAAACAGTAACGATAGGTCACATTCCCCTGACCCTGAAAGAGCCTCCAATCTCAGGGCTGAGTGTAATAGAGATGTTACTGGTGCCCGCTAGAGTAAATCAACGAACAACAGGATGACAGTGATACAGTGATACTTTTCTTTTAGGAATGATCATCATCAAAATTTAGCACTTTTGAGAAAGAAAATTCATAATCCTGGATAGTAAGCACCAATAGGGAACTGTTTGGGGTACTGTTAGTGCCGTGTCCACCTCCAGCTCTGAGACCTGCTAAAATACCTGAGGAGGAAGAGGAAAGGTGGAGTGACTGTCCACAAAATAGCATCAACCAATGACAGCGCCTGTGGGCTTTGTATTGCAAGAATAACTGAAACTGCTCTATTTGGTCTCTCTGGGAGACTGAGCTCCAGCACCCACCTCTATCCATAGCTTATAACTCAACTTTTGTTTTCCTTCCCTAGGTTTTCTGAGCTCACTACAGTTTATCTTACCACTCTCTACCTGTGTGAACTTGAGCAAGTCATTATGTTTCCATTTCTTAAAGAGTCCAGTGGAAATAGCAACAATCAACCCCTATCATACAGCGGATATAGCAAGCACTTGTTAAATCAACACATCTTTGATAATTATCGCAAGCAATCAGAAGCCTGGTCATCTCTCTGGTTCACATCTAGAAGTATCTGTTTTCTCTAGAACTACTGTTGCTTTTATCTCACCTCTGGTTGCTGTAGTCTCTCCCAGAGAAACATCCTCATGGGAGGATGGTTAGAACTTGGTATCCACTCCACCTAGGAGCTTTTACAGATTTTATCAGGACTGCACCCCGAGTGGGCCAAGCAGGTCAGTATCACTCTCTCTATTGTGACCACAAATCGCCCTTGTTCCCATAGTCCCTACTGACAACTCCATATTACTCCTGACCAAAGTCTAATGTAGCACTGAAGGACACACCGTCACCTCCTAGCTCTCATACACATTTTTGCCAATCCTCAGAGGCTCTCCCTACCAAAAGCCCCCTCATCCAGGCTTTCCCTTACTCCTATTCTTCCTCTAACTGAATGTCTTTGCCTCCTCCTTTTCATTTATTTTTCTTTGCCAAGCACAGTTGAACAGCTGATTTCAGTCATTTCTACCTATGGTTTCCTCCTTAAAGCTAATTAGGTTCTTTTCAAGTAATTGCAAATAGTACATTTTCCAGGCCCTTGGAGTTGAGGCTGACAACTAGCTGGTTGGAGTGGGCTCTTATCAATAGTTCATAGAAATTAGACATGCAAACATCACACTGGGGCCCTGAGGGTTGCTTGAAGTTATTTAGAATGAAAAAACCTGAGGAAGTCCCGGAGCTCTTTTTATGAATGGACCTGATAATGAGAAAGCTCTGGTATACGGTGGGTGACCCCACGGCCAGGACCTTCCTGAAAATAAATATCAACTCTAAAGACAGAAGATATGCTGAGTCGCAGGCACAATGGCGGATACTGAGTGTGGTGGAGAAGACAGTCTGAAGTGGGGCATTGGGAGATGAGGTTTGAAGAAGTGGGTGATGTTGCTCACTAGAGGAGGAGGGATTTATTTCAATTTTTCTGGAAAACTAATGTTCTTAATGATGAAACTGTTTGGCCAACCTCTGTACTCCATTCTCCCAAATCCTACTATGTGGTCATCCTTAGATAATTCTTGGTACAGTCTTTGGGACATGACAAGTGATCCAACACTCTCAGATTGCCTATTTTCCATTGCACCTAATATCAAATCCTGAAAGATTTCTTTTATTCTTAATTCCTTAAATTTTCACATTGTGGTTTTCGACTTTGGAGGAGGAGAGGGAGCTATACTATTCAAGTTAAAGCATGCTGATCATCATCTATGCATGTCCCTTCACCCTTCATTAGTTTTCCATCATTGTTATAACATCTCCTTGAGCTCAGTGGATTAAAACCATGTCCTTATGTTTCAGTGTGATAGACCAGGAGTATGAGGAGTATGAGTTGGATCTCACTGGGATAAAATGAAGGTATTGGCAGGGGTATTCTTTGCCAGAGGCCTTAAGAGAGAATTTGATGACTTACCTTTTCTAGGATCTAGAAGTCTCATCTCCCTCATCTGAGAGTCAGCAACTTTAGGTCTAGTCAACCTTACACTGTTATGTCTCTTAACTAGTTGTGTTTTCCCCCGACTTACTTTCCTGCCTCCTTTTATTTTTAAGGAGCTTTGTGATTGCTCTGGAATCATCTAGATAATCCTGCCAATTTACATTCTAGCTATGATCGTATTCTTTTTTTTTTCCATATTAAGCTGTTTAGAGGGTCTCCCATTCTGTTGAACACAATGAATGTGATGCTCCTAGATGCATGATCACTCTGACTGATCCCTTAAATGGAGGTGGACTCTTACATAAGTTTTTCTGGAAAACATGTTCAGATGAACTCATGTTCTATCAGTCATTAAACCTCTCTTTTCCACGATGGTGATGCAGTCTTCCCAAATTAAACCTTTTGCCTCAGTGCAGACCTGCAAGTCCTTTCAGTATCTCTCTCACGTACATATTTTTGTTTCCTTTTCAGATTCAGGGCCACTAAGCAGGTCTTCCTCTAGCAATATTTGAGGTCATATCCACCGCTCCTTTCCTTGGGTGAAGTGTCGAGCAAGGCACTGAGTCTTATTCTCCAAGAGGTTCTGCAAGCTAGAATTTTATTTCAGCTCTTCCTTTCATTCTTCTTTATCCTCAGTACTAGTCAGCATCTACTGGCAAAACTGATGATGCTGGTACTTTTGAACTCTGACTTCATTAATTCAACAAATTTCTTGAGCACCTACTGGCTTAAGTGGGTTATCCTACACTCATCACCCCAGAAGTGGGATGCTTAAAAAAAATTAAGGGGCTTACATTCTGGTATCCTTTCAACTGAATTCCCTCTAAATTTGTTTAGAATCATTTGCTTCTCCCCAAACCAACTTAGATCAAGCTAACATCATTTTTCAACTGAATAATTGCATTTGTTTCCTGCTTATTCTACCTGTTTCTGCTCTTGTTGAATCTAGTCCTTTCTTCATGCAGCAAAGTAAACATTTGGAAGTAAAAATTAGAGCTCATTATTTCTCTGGTATTAGCTGACATGCATTTCATTGTTTATTTAATACATTATGCTTCCTGTGGCCTAATCTACAATCTCACTGACAGCTTGCCACTGTCTTGTCTCTGATCTCATCCCACTTTCTTCACTAATAATACTTCAGCCCCATTGACCTTATTCTGTATCTTTGGGGGAAGGGAGAGTGCGTACCTGGCAGTGCTCAGGGCTTATTTCTGGCTCTGTGCTCAGGGATAACTCCTGGCTCAGGGGACAATCTGAGGTCTTAGACATAGAATTTGGGTAGACCACATATAAGGCAAGTGTCCTACCTGCTATACTATCTCTCTGACCCCCCTTTGGCCTTATTCTCTTACTGGAACAGGTTAAAACTTTGATTCTTCCTGACTCTTGGCCTTTGCACTTCCTGTTCCCTCTTCCTGAAATTCTCTTCTCTTCAAGCTCAAGGCTGGATCTACCATTAGCTACACTTTGGTCCTGTTTTTACTCTCTGAATAGTACCATCATGTTTATTAATACTATTATAAGTTGATTTTTTGGTGGGTTTCTTGCTTGCCTTATTGATCCTTGAGAGTAATGCTCTCCAACACAGTCTTCTTCACCCTCCATTTCTTTCTATTTTTTTGGATTTTTTTTGGAAGGGGGGCTTTAAAAATTAATTTTTATTTTATAAAGTAGTTCACAATACTTGGAGCTGGAGCGATAGCACAGTGGGCAGGGCGTTTGCCTTGCACACGGCTGACCTGGGTTTGATTCCCAGCATCCCATATTGTCCCCTTAGCACCGCCAGGAGTGCTTCCTGAGTGCAGAGTCAGGAGTAATCCCTGTGCATTGCCGGGTGTGACCCACAAAGCAAAAAAACAAACAAAAAGTAGTTCACAATACTTGATTACATTTAATATTCAGACACCAATTTCATCACCATTACACCTTCCAACCACCACATTTCACATGTTACCATCCTGAACCCCAATCCCTGCCCTAAAGCAGAACCAAAATAATATAATTTGTATTGTTTGTTATGAAAAACTGCTGAAAATGCTACTAAAAATTATCCTTAGAGAAAAGAATAATGAAAAAGTGGGCTGGAGAGATAGCACAGAGGTAGGGCGTTCGCCTTTCACGCGGCTGACTTATGTTCGATTCCTCCGCCCCTCTCAGAGAGCCCAGCAAGCTGCCGAGAGTATCGCACCCGCACGGCAGAGCCTGGCAAGCTACCCATGGCGTATTGGATATGCAAAAAACAGTAACAATGCGTCTCACAATGAGAGACGTTACTGGTGCCCACTCGAACAAATCGATGAGCAACGGGATGACAGTGACAGAGAAAAGAGTATGAAGATTGTTGTATTTTACCCAGGGGCCATTAAGCCCTTCTGTAAGAGATGACTAACATGCTGTTAAAGGTTGAGCCTCATGTGCATATATATATATATATATATATATGTTAAAAATATATATATTTCCCCTCTAAGATTGGTTGCCCCCTACTTGGAACCCCATCAAATGTGGTGTGTGTACTCTTGGAGTATGGGTAGGACATGTCCTATGAGGTGGTGAGACCAAGCAGTCCAGGAATATGTTCACGAGTGGGTGAGGCTTGGCCCAAGCATGTGAAGAGCCGCCATGAGCATGGCGGCAGTTGAGTTCTGGAAGTTTTCGGCTGCCGGGACTGGATCCCTTGGGACAGGGAGGGTTCTCACCCACCCCTGTCCGGGGTGCTCCGAGTGAAACAGCCTGGCATGGATATGGTGAGCGTCATGTTGCTCCCTTCCAGGAGAGAAGGACATGCGATCTTACCTTCCATTTCTTGGCACCTACTAATGTCCTTTGGAGACAGGAATACTGGACTACTTCCTAATCTCTATCCCCTATCTCTGTTAGAGGTGGGCAGGTTATAATAACAGATTCTACTTTTTCAACATCTTTCATATATATACAGATAGATATATACATATATATGAATTGAATAACTGTGAAATATACAGTTATCAAATTGTTCATGATTAAGTTTCAGTCATACAATGATCCAACACCCATCTTTTCACCAGTGCATATTTCCCATCACTAATATCCCCAATTTTTCTCCCGCCCCTCCACTACTATCTTTCTTTCTCTATCTCTATCTTTCTCACTCTTTCTCTCTCTCTCTCTCAATGCTGATATTTTGGAAGTTTCTCAGAGTCTGAGTGTAGTCCCACTTAGATAGTCTTTTATGCTAAAGTTGACGGGGCTAAGTGTCCACTGCTTTTAACAAAGAGAATCATAGCCTATACTTGATCTAAGAAAATCATCATGGATCAAAGAAAATTGGGATGCAGAAGACAGCTTTTTGAAGCTGTGCCTTAATCTATCTATCAACAATTCCCAAACATCACTTCTAAACTAGAAATACTAGTTCAGCTGATGTTCAGTGTGTTCACACAGTAAAGTGAAAAGTACTAGATCAATTATTGTTCTTCGTAAAGGAAATGGGGGACGATGGGCACCGTACATTCATCACACAACCAAGTTTAGAAGTTGTGGCCAGAGGGGCTCTAAAAAGATAAGATCCATCAGAAACAGGGGTAGGGCAGGTAATAGGAAGTTCCTAGATATGCCAATCCCTAAGGGACATCAAGAGGTATCAAAAAATAGAAGAAAGCAGAAAAGACGACATTTAAGAGAACACCTCTTGGAAAGAATGCTGTGCATTATTTTAAGGTTCTGTGCTATCCAAAAAAGTTATGAAGCCAGGCACACTATTTTGGAAGTTTAATGCCTAAATTCTCTAATCCCTGGAAATTGAAAATACCCATTTCACAAAATTCCAGATGCCAATATCCCTTATTCCTTTTAAACTTCCTGCATTCCTTCAAATATAAGGTGTATAAAAGAGAGAAGTAAAAGGTAAAATCCCAGAATGTTTTCTATTGAGTCTGCTTAGTACATGATGTCACTGGGAAGGAAGACACAAATCCACATGGAGAAATGAGGTAAACCCAGTCTCTAAACTGCAGGTTAGAAGCAGGGTAGCCTGTTCTCATTTTGTTAGGCTCCTGCCATAAAGACTTATGGTGTTGAGGGTCTTCAGAGATAGTACAGTGGGTAAGTTCTTGCCTTCAATATGGCTGACCCAGGTCTGGTCCCCAGCACCACATATGGTCCAAGAGTGATTTCTGCATGTGGTGTCAGGAATATGCCCTGAGCAGAAAGAACTGAGTGTGACAACTACAACCACCTGCTGCCCAGAACCACACCCCCTTAAAAGAAAGAAAGAAAGGAAAGAAAGAAAAATAAACAGCAGCAAGCAGAGCCATCTCCCATTATATAGGATCCAAAACAAATTAATATAAATGATCAGCCATTTGGTATAGAGTAAGACCTCAACGACCTATATTAAACCAGGGTCCTAAAAATGGCAGGAATGGTTAATTGAAGGGAACTTTGCTTTGAAATGGGAAACACGCTAGTTTGGGTTTAAGCAGAACAGTCCAGAATGGCAGAGAATTAGCCTTGCCTGAGTGGTCTTCTCTCACATATTCTTCACTCCTGTAAGGTTCAGCTTCTCTGATAGATATTGAACAAATATTTCAAGTATATGGGTTTGAAGAATAGCCAAATTCTTACCTGTCCAGGGGGTAAACTCTTCCAATTCTGTTCTGCTTGCAGACGTTCAGTGGATCCTCACTTTCAGAGGTCTAATGTGGGAGGAATGGTACAAGAAAAGGCTCCCTTCCCAGGACAAATGCAAGGAAGAAAGATGCACCATAGCCAAGAGATGTCTCTTCATTGCTTTTATGTTTTCAGTTTTTGAACTGAAATTACTGCTGCTCCATTAGCACTATTTTCTGTGATCTTTCTGTTGGAATGATGGTATATGAATGGGCTAAAGCCTAAGAGGAATTTTCTAATACCAAACAAAATCCTAAAACCAATCTGATAGAATGCCTTCCTCCGTCACCTCTACCCCCCAACCACATGACAAGTTCTCCATGAATTAGGTCCATATCTTATTTTTGCTGTAGTAAATTCTGGAAGAAATTTTAAACAAAGTCCTCCACCCAGAGAATCAGACTTCTAGCTGGGAAAGAAGAGCTGTGGTAATTCATCATGCTTCATGATCAACATTCCCCTGGTTGAGAACTTGCCAACCTCTTAACACTGCATCCTAAGACCACTCTCTTGTCTAATGCTGTCTTTAATGTGCACGTACAAATACTCATGAACATATTTCTAAACAAAAACTCAAATATGAATATATCTATATCTATATTTATCTGTGTGTGTTTACACACACACACACACACACACACTCACACACAAGCCCTTAAAGGAACTAAGTTAAATAAGATTGCTCTTAAAACAGTGGGAATGTCACTGTCACTGTCACTGTCATCCCGTTGCTCATAGATTTGTTCGAGCAGGCACCAGTAGAGACTTATTGTTACTCTTTTTGGCATATCCAATACGCCATGGGTAGATTGCCAGGCTCTGCCGTGTGGGCGGGATACTCTCGGTAGCTTGCTGGGCTCTCCGAGAGGGGCGGAGGAATTGAACTCAGGTCGGCCGAGTCGCCCAACAGCTGTGCTATCACTCCAGCTATTTTTCTCCTTTCCTGGTGTGTTGTAAATATACTTTATCATCTCCATCTTACTTTCACATTGGGCTTCATGATGCTACATACTTTCCAGTGAAATGCTAGTGGACTTGACATGAACAAAGACAATACTTGTAGTGAGACAAGACCTCACTATGAAGATAGCATGCCCTCCAGGAGCATGAGGGACATATGGAGTTGAATAGAACATAACCTATATATTAAAATGAAGCCCAGTTTAGATCAGCTAAGACCCAACCCAGAGATTAATGTATTAAAATCAATTTGCATATCAGGAATGATTGGAATTTTAAGCCATTGTACTTTGGGAGATAGTGCATCGTGTATCAAAAGAGAAAATACTGACAGATCTGACTCTGTGTGTGTAGAGTATATGTATATATAAAGAGAGTGAGAGAGTGAGAGAGATAGATATGGCAGATGTAGATATTCTATATTCTGTATGGATGTATCCTATTTATATATTCTATATCTATCTATCTATCTATCTATCTATCTATCTATCTATCTATCTATCTATCTATCTATCTATCTATCTATCTATCTATCTCTGCTGTGGATCAACCCCAGATCTTGGTGTTTGGTGCTTCTTCGCATTGGTTATGTGTATTAGTTCTTGGGTCAGGAAAGGCAGTGAGGGAGCAAAATGAAAAGGGGACAGACAAGAGAAGAGCTTTGGAATCGGGCAAAGTGGACTCACATTCTAATTCTGGGATTTGTGTAAACTGTGACATCAGGTAGTTACATAGCATCTCTGACTCTCTGTGTTCTCACTTATGAAATGGGATAGTAAGGGAAGGTAAGCACTAACAAACACAGTTTCAGTGAGAGAAAAATGAATTAAGGTTTCTAAAGTGCTCAGCACATTGTTGAACAGATCAGGGGCCAATTAATGTGCTCTCCATTCTCTTCTCTGTGGACAACTTGGTAGCTAAAACAGTCCTTTGTGCATCAACGAATTAACACCACTGTTATGAGATTAATTCACAGCAATGCACATGAAAACAGTGATTCAGATAATGGCAAAAAACTATAATTAAAGTATCTGGTATTGTTTGATTACAGGGTTGGCTTCACTCACTTTAGCACTTTGTGGGCAGAGAGCAGGCAGCCTGGGGGCTCAGCGTGGCTTTGTTTTCTGGGAGGTTTCTGACCACTTCCTAGAGACCTGCTGGGTGATGATGAATCCTCTGAATCTTGTTTTGTGCTGATGAGTCTGAACCGCAGTGGAGAAGAGTAGGAGTCTCATATTACTGAACATCTACTAGATACCAGGATTTTTCGATGTTCGTTTTCTCATTACTCTTCCAGAAATCATAGAAGGTGAGTTCTCTGTATTTGCCCAGATTGCTGAGGTTCACAGGTCAATTCAGTAAGTTGTTCAAAATGCCATTTCCAGGCAGGGATGGAGGTAGGATTTAATTCAGATCCACTGGGCACCAAAGATTATGTCCATTTTAGCACACTGGCTGCTTCCTAGCTTACACAGTGTCTTCACCACCAAGTAACAGGCACCATGGTGAGTCCTTCAAATGCTACAACCATGACTGCTGGTTAACAAGCCAATTTGATTTTTCACCTCTTGACTAACAGAACACAACCTTTTTATTCGGAATAGCAATGTACGCAACATTAATCATCCCTAAGGTTCTTTTAAGGAGTTTTAAAAGATGAAATAAATTATGGATTGGAACTCCCAGGAACTCTTTTAAAAGGATACATCTCTCACTTGAGATGGGACATTCTTGCCCTTAGAATTCACCTTTCTTTCTATTTCCTGACAAGAATGTAAACTGAGAATTGGACTCTGGAAGCCATTTTAAACCACAAAGTTCCTGAGATGACTTTTGGTGGTGGTGGTGGTGGTGGTCTTTTCTGGTCACACCGAGCGATGTTCAGGGAACATTCCTGGCTCTGCACTCAGGAATTACTCCTGGTGGTTCTTGGGGGACCATATGGAATGCCGTGGGTTCACAGATCAACTGCGTGCAAGCAAGTGCCCTCCCTGCTTTACTATCGCTCTGCTCTCCCAGGGATGACTTGGAAAGGAAGCAGCAGAAAGATTTAGGAAGCTTAGATATATCTGAAATTTCCATGCCATTATAGAAAACTTCCTTCTAAAAAATTTTCCTCTAAATGAAAAAGAAATGTCTTTAGTGGATGGTTACCTTTTCCTGTTGTTGCTGTTGTTGTTATTGCAGCTGAACATAAACCTAATTGATACATCTGAAATACCTTAAATACTCTAGTCCTCTACTCTTCTGTGAGGTGGGTATGACTTTTATTCACAGGTGGTGAGCTAACTGAAACAGAGAGGTTAAGCAACTTGCCCTAGATCACTGAGCTATTAACTAACAGAGATTTGAACCCAAGCCAATGTCTCCCACACTCGTGCAATAATAACCCATGTTAGACTCCAAATTGTGACCAGACATCAAAGACTCTCTTCCCAAGCTGAAGAACTTTCAAGTCTCAGTGGAATTTTCCTTCAGAATCAAACTTTATTTCTCATGGCTTGAGCCCTATTTGCATCTGGCACGAGGTTAGTTTTTCACTTTGTAAGAAATAACATTCTAATGGGTTTTTAAGGGCCCAGAAGACTTGTTAGCCATTCCCTGGCTGCCGCAGGACAAACTCATTAAAAACATCTGAACAAAACCAACAGATCTTGAAGGGCAACAAGAAAATGAGGAAGATACTTTGCACATGGGGTTAGAGAATCTTTGCAGTATAACATAGATGCCGGAGAGCCCACTCCTCCTCCTTGAGTTAGGACTCTGTGTCCAGGAACTTTCACCTGTTTACTATCCAGATGCATGCGAACTAAAATTATAATCCTATACTTATTATGACAGATGTTCTTTCAGTAAAACATTTTGGTTACCCAAGAGTTTTCTCTTAACTGGATTTTACCTTTGTGGAAAAGATTTTGTTAAGCAAATGAGCAAACAAATGAAATTGGAAGAGAAATGTTTACTGAGAAAAATAGAATAAATTAGTTTTGGGTAGGATCCACTATCAGTATTGTATGGTTTATCTAGCATTCTATTGATTGGGGCATGCTAGGAGCTGGAGATAATCACATTAACATCTAGGAGGTAGTATGGAATGTGTGAGATATACATGCAAAGGTGACCTGGTGCAGTAACCACATAGTAAGTATACACTGAGATATGCTTTAATTATTCTACAGAGCTTTAGAACTTAGGCCTACCCACTGACTTCCTCTTTAAGCCTTTTTGGTAGCCATTATCAAAGAACAATGATTTGAAAAATAGCAAGCAAAGAAGAGTAACACATTTCACTTACCCTTAACAACCTAGACCCAGAACAATGAGCATTGACCCCAGTAACTGCAAATATTTTTACAAGTTTTCTGATTACTTGGTTTTGGTATGCCCACCTGAACAAATCTCCTACCCTTGAACTTGATCAAGAAGCAACACAATAGGAGGTGAACATAACTGGCTTCAGTCTTTGTTGGCTTGGATTTGGGATTCTTCTCTTCACATATTCAGCAAAGGGGGCCTGAGCAATTGTGCAGTAGGTAGGACTTTTTTCTTGCATGCAGCCAAATCCAGGTTCGACCCTGGCATCTCATATGGCCGCCCCAGCACCACTAGAAGTAATTCCTGAGTTCAGAGATAGGAGTAACCTCTGAACACCGCTGGGTGTGACCCCCAAAAGCAACAAAAAATGGTGGGGGCTGGAGTGATGGCAAAGTGGGTAGGGTGTTTATCTTTCACATGGCCAACTCCCAGCATCCCATATGGTCCCCCGAGTACCGCCAGAAGTAATTCCTGAGTGCGTGAGCCAGGAGTAACCCCTGTGCATCGTCGGGTGTGACCCCCCCAAAAACAAACAAACAAACAAAAAAACATATACTCAGCAAAGTTCACTACTTGCAAGTTAGTTATTTTGCAAAATAGAGGTAGGAATAATGCACACAGTTGTGTGTGTGTGTCTGTGTGTGAGTGTGTGTGTGTGTGGGTGGGGGGTTCAGTAAGAAAACACAGAGAATAGGTTAAAAGAATGGTAGCCTGGAAACCAGAATGATTCGTGCCAGGCCTGGTATGGATTTCTTTATTCATTCCTTCTGTGTTAGACTTTCATGTTGGCTCATACTCCTGTGTCTTAGTAGCAAGGCAGGCTTCATTAGAAAGTCATGGTATCAGGGCCAGAGTGCTTGACATGGTTTGATCCCTGGTATCCCATGTAGACCCCATGCGCCACCAGGACTGATTTCTTTTTTTTTTTTTTAACCAGGAATGATTTCTGAGCACAGGGCTGGGAGCAATCCCTGAATAACTCTAGGTGTGGCCCAAAAAAACAACAAAAAAGAGATAGAAAGGAGGAAGAAAAGAAAGTCAGGAGGCCAACATCATAGAGATAGACTCTAAAGGAGGACCTGACAAAAGGTCTGACAGGCTTTTATTAAAAAAATTAGACTTTAAAAAAACAAATTTTCCCTTTATGAGCTTTAGACTTTGTAACTGGTACTCTGCTTAGTTCCAAGGTAGTACTGAAATGATGACTAGGTTAGTTGGAAAAATAGTCCATGCAATTTTATTGGCAGACCTCCACATAATAAAACATCTTAAATCTTGGAGATCTTAAATAATAGCCTTATGCAAGGACCAGAGGCATGTCTCAGTGGTAGAGCATATACGTCAACATGTGGGAGGTCCTGAGTTTGATCCTTGGCACAGCTAGGAAAAGGAAAACAGAAAAGAAAACAGTAGCCATTTGTTTACCTGGTGGCTCTGAGGACTGGAAACCTGATCTGGAGTCACCCTGGGCGGGTCTTCTGTTGATTGCAAATGGCTTCTCTCAGTACCTACTGTCAACTGCTTGTCCGTTAGGTGAGTAATACAGGGAGAGAGCTGGGTATTGGTTGGCAAGATGAAGACATCAGAGCATTTATCACCACCTGGTAGGCTGGTCCAGGCTTTATTACATGGTGGCAATCATGGGATTGTGAGAGAAACTACATGATAAATTCTAATATGTAGGCATTTTTTTAAGTTCTCACAGGTGTCACGATGGTCAAAACAAGTCAAAGAGCAAAATCAAGAGTAAATGTCTGGGGAATTTCCCCAAAATGTGGATATGAGGGGATATGAATCTGGCTGGAGCTACTACTGCCATCCCATGCCATAGGCATTGTAAACTCTATTCTGAGAGAGATTGATCTGAAATTGGGTACCTGTACACATGAGGCAAAGTAACTGTCCTCTAAATGAACTCTGACGAAAAATCACTCAGCCCAGCTGTTTGGAGAAAAAGTCTGAAAGCTGACATTTTTCATTCCCAATGAATATAAGTGTTGTATTTTCCATATAGATTTTCCTTTGCTTATTTTGTTACAGGCAAAAATCCTTAAACTTTTCTTTCCCTTAAATTGGTTCTTAGCAATGTCTTTAAATTTCTAAATGATCTTAATTCTTGTTTATCTTGCTTATTCTATTTGTAATAGAAATGGACTGGCTTTATTTCTACGATTGAATTTGTAGAAAAGAAAATTGGTTGAAAGTTTAACTTCCTTTGCAAGTTTTTAAAAAACTGAGGCAGCTTACACAAATCGCTTGGTTATATTTCTTCTGGGGAGGTGGTGGGTGCAATCATTGCTGCTCAAGGGCTACTCCCAGATTAGTGCTCAGAGGTTGCTCCTGGAAGTGCTTGGGAGAACACATGGTGTGAAAATGGAACTCAGACAGTCACATCTGTGAGCCCTGTATTCTTCTGCTGAACCACATCTCCAGCCCCTGCTAATTCTTTTTTACAAAAGAAAGATAAAGAACAATTTACCTTTTTTTTTTTTTTTAGCTTTTTGGGTCACACCCAGCAATGCACAGGGCTTACCCCTGGCTTATGCACTCAGGAATGATTCCTGCTCAGAGGACCATATGGGATGCTGGGAATCGAACCCGGGTCAGTCGTGTGCAAGGCAAACACCCCACCCGCTGTGCTATCTCTCCAATCCCAGAACAATTCATCTTTATAATTCTGAAAGTAAGAACATTAGCTCCAAGGCATTCCTAAGCAGTGAGCATCTAAGTTAATCCTTTATATTCTTTGTGACCTGCTTTCTTTCCTCCTTTCCTTGGATCATTTGTCTAGTGTGCCACTTGGCTTCAGCAAGTGATGCTCATCCTCAGTGAAATTTCTATCAAGGATTAGAGAAGTCTTCATTATCCTCAGAACATATGTGCACCTCAAGTTCCACACCTAAAGGCTGGGGTGAGAATAAAATTAGATATTTTAAATAATGGCCCGAAGCAGTCGCTAATGCTTCAGAAGCTTGGAAAGTGCTCTACAAAAGGCTGGCTAGCATCATCAGAGAATTGACAGACTGCCTTGGAAATCGAGACTAAATTCAGTGTTGTTGATAAGGGATCAGAAGATATGACCAGATCCCTCCCTGTCACTGTCATGTCACTGTCAAATCATTGCTCATTGATTTGCTTGAGCAGGCACCAGTAATGTCTCTCATTGTGAGACTTATTGTTACTGGTTTTGGCATATCAGATACACCATGGGTAGCTTGCCAGGCTCTGCCGTGCGGGCAGGATGCTCTCAGTTGCTTGCTGGGCTCTTGAAGAGGGGCGGATGAATAGAACAGGGGTCGGCCACATGCAAAGCGAATGCCCTACCGCTGTGCTATCACTCCAGCCCTGAACTTCTCAAACCCCCTAGTGATGGGAAGAAAACTGAGGAGAGAGAAGGACATCCCAAGAAAGGATACCTTAGTGAGGCAAGAAAGATAGTTCCAGGTACCTCCCTGCTCAGACTTGCCCCGTCCAGCCAGGACTGAGAAGGACCTTGAAGAGGCTGCTCTTGAAAGCACTATCTATGTCTAGAACTTGCTAGACCGTGCCATAGAGGCAGGGGGCTCCTCTGTTCCTAGGAGGGTTCCCAGGGGAAGCACAAGATGTAGACATTAACCCTATCACTGTGCTCCATGCTCCCACAGCCCTTTTGGGCAATCTTAAAGAATTTGACGATGATAAGTGGTCAATAACTGGTCCCCAGAAAACACTCAAGTAAATCTTGCCCTGGTAGAATCTGGAGTACGAGCCACAAGCAGCAGCTCACACCCTTGTTCTCCTTTGATTTCAGGACATCACAGCTAACTGGATCTGATTAGAGTCCCATTAGTTGGAGTTGGGAAGCATGTCTGAATCTGGCATAGCCATCCCAGGCCCAAACTGTTGACATGGGCACCAGAAAGCATTTTACCTTGTCCTGGATGCAGATTCTCATGGAAGGATGGGCTACTGGAGCAAGGGTGAGGATAAACTATCGTCTAATATAAGATCATCTGCAACAATTGTTTTGAAAGGATTATCTGATATGACAACTCTTAGCGATGATAAAAAAAAGAGAGGAAATGGTGCAACAGGAAAGGTGTATTGGAAGCATCAGATGAAAAAGACGTGCTCCGCAGAACATGACTCTACTTACACTTAAAATAATCCATAGGCCTTTGTTCCGCCCTGCCTAGCCTTGCCTCAAGCTGTACCAGCATCTCCTGAGGTCGAAGTCTGGCTCTTCCTGGATCTACATTCATGAGTGCAGATGGACTCCAGGCTCAGACCCAGAGACAGTATCCAACAGAGGAAACCATTTCTGCCAGCTTTCAGTCAGGACTGCAATAGTAGGCAAGAGGTCCTGATGAAATACTTGCATAAAGGAGAAATGTACTAATGTTTGGGATCTGGGCTGTTGTTCCCAGTGTGCTGAGGCTTTTCATCCAGGATTCTACTTCAATAGAGAAGAAAAACAAACAAAAATCCCAAACCCATGTCACCTTTGGTACAGACTGATGTCTTTGCCAGTAAATCTTGTTCTCTTCTTCTGGCATGGTTCTCTGCCCTGAGTGCCATCTCCAGCATTTTCCCATTTGCAAAGGCACACACTCAAATCATTACAAATTCCACCCTTAAAGGCCTTTCCATGATTCTTCCTCCTCTACCTCCACCAAATCAGATATCACTTTATCACATAATTCTTTGTTCTGGAAATAGCTTCCTCATCTGTGAGATGGGTGTAAAACTTGTATCTACTCAATAAGGCCATGGGAATGAGGAAGAACACTAAGAATGAAGTTCAGCATATAGACATTGCTTCATAATGATAACAGCGAAGCTAACAATGGTTGTCCTCAGTGGTGCAAGACTTCTCTCTTTTGCTCTACTGGGAGATTTTTTTGGAGGCAGGACAGGGATAAGGTTTTATTTATCTCTAAATCTTCCAGGTTAGCAGATAAACTTAATGTCTAACAGACACTTAGACTCAGTAAAATGCTTTTTCAAAGAATGAGTACAGGATTGGCAGGAATCTGTGACAAGAGCCTGTTCCTTGAGCCAATGGACACACTGCTCGTTACTCCTCCATCTGCCTGCACATCCTTTGGGGGCCACCTTATATTATTCAAAGTTGGCCAAACTGTGCCGTTCCTGGCTGTAGTCAGTCATGCCTTTCAACAGTTGACAGAGAGACACTATCACCATGACCCCGGGCTGAGGGTTTCGCCAAAGCTGCCTTTGGAGCTGAGTTTCTGGGGGGCTGGAGCATGTGTTCCTGGCCAAGTGAGTCTCTGTGTTTCTGCAATCTCAGGCGTGCTGTGGGCTGCCATTAAAGTAATGAGCATCATGTCTTTGACTTTTTACCTTGTCTCTCAGGCTGCTCAGCGTGGACGGTTTGTAATGGATGTCAGACTTCGAATTTCTTATCATGTTGTTTATATCTAATAAGTGACTCGCCCTGTTTTTTTAAAAGTCAGCTTTTAAAAATACTGTGTTTGAACATCTGTCAAGGGCTGGGGATTAGCTGAATAGGCACTGGATGCCAGGATATTATATTCTCTCTTATCCTTTATACTGTAATTATCTTGATCCTCAAACAACTCAGCACCAGTTACAACCACTTTCGCAGACTTGTTGTTGCTGCAAATTCAAAAAATTATTTTATTTGAATCTAAATTAAACTGATATGTAACAAGGTTTTTTTTCATACTAAGTCTCAAAAAAAAAAAAACCCTCAGTATCTGCAGATGATTAAAAAACAGTAAAACACGGACAATTTCAAAGTTTATTTCAAGAATAAACTCATGAAAATTCATCTAATTATGCAGCAGTGTACCAAAAATAATCTTTTCCAAACCTAAATTTGTTTAACAAAACACACAGTCAGCTAAGCCAAATGAAAGCAAACGTGTGTTTATGCCAGAGTCACCCCTCCTCCTGGTTGCTCCAATGGGCACTGGGGCTCTGTAGGGTTCAGGAACCTGTTGGCGACTTCTGTGAGCTGTGCTAGTCATGGCTTTCCATGAGGGGGCTATTGGCACCTCCCGGTTGCAGAAACGGACCCTAATATGAAGAATCTCTGTAACTGGCCCTATCTAGACTGAGGTGTGGAAACTTAAGAACAGAAGATACTGTGGAGATAGACACACAAATGAGCACTTTTTTCACCTGTGCCTCTCACTAATTAATCATTTGAATGGCGCCAGCTACCACATAGTCAGCCTTTGCTCGGATTGGATGTGGCCTTGAAGACCTTACTTTCATTTTCTGTTGTTTTAGAGGTCACCCAGCAATGCTCAGGGCTTACTCCTTACTCCTTGCTCTGCATTTAGGGATCACTCTTGGAAGTGCTCAGGGTGCTAGGGATCAAACTCAGGTCAGCAGCATGCAAAACAAAGCATCCCTTACTTTAATTTTATCAACTGGTCCCTAGGACCAAACTCAGAGATCACTGTTCTATACAGATATAGAAACTGATGTTGAAGTAGAAGTTTTCCTAAAATTGCTCGGTGATTCAGCCGAGATTAGATTCTGTCTTCAAGAGCCATGCACGGTGTACCTGCTATGTTGCACCACCATGTTGGTTCAGCCCTCAACTGTTTACTTGGGGGAATCCACAGTAATTTCAACTATCCTATCATAGATAAGTGCCTTGTCATCCAATGTATTCATCTGAAAAGTGGGAAACACAAAACTTAAAATATACCAAAACTTCACAAACTCATAAAGTTCTATATTAGGCTGGACATCCACTGTGGGCAAGAATCCACCTGATTATTATATTTTGAGCACCACCCATTATAGCGATTCCCTCGATGATTGGCATCTAATGTCTGATATATGAAGAGTGAAAGAATGCAGGGAAGTGTCCTCTTATAAACTGTTAGCAACTTTTTATGTCTTTTGCTTTGCTTTTGGATCACATTCAGTGATGATCAGGGATTACTGCTCACTCTGTGCTCAGGGATCACTCCTGGTGGTGCTCAGGGAATCATATGTGATGCAGGGATTGAACTGGTTCCAGTTACAGGCAAGGCAAGTGTCTTAACCCCTATAGGTAGGGCATTTGCCTTGCACTCGGCTGACCCAGGTTCAATTCCTCCGCCCCTTTCAGAGAGCCCAGCGAGCTACCGAGAGTATCTCACCCGCACAGCAGAGCCTGGAAAGCTACCCGTGGCGTATTCGGTATGCCAAAAATAGTAACAACAAGTCACACAGTGGAGATGTTACTGGTGCCCGCTCGAGCAAATCGATGAGCAATGGGATGCCAGTGACAGTGACAGAAAGATGTCAGAGGAGAGAAAAAGAGAAGTACATGTTCAAGAGAGATCACAGGCTTCCCCAGAGTGGAGAAAGTCAGAAAGAAACACAGAGATAAGGGAGAACACCAGCTTGAAGAGCAGGTCCCTGCTGGTGACCTTTTTTAGACAGAGAAAACGAAGCCATGTGAAAGATGAGGTCGGGGAGAGCTGTCAGCTCATTCACTGGGAGAGACCATTGGAATGGTATCTGACAAGACTGAGACTTGTCATTCCTGATGCAGGGTCACAACTTCTTAGCTATTTGATCCAGACAGTTTTCTGAAACTCCTTGGGCTTCTGCCAGAGAGCAGCATAAAAATTCCATTCTGCTTTTACTGTGTATGGTTAGGAGGATCTTCTGAAATACAGAAAGTTGTCACCTATTGTAGGAAATGTCACAACCATCAATGTTTTGACAATGAGAACAAGGATACCAGATTGAACTCACCCTGGGAAAGGCTAAGTGGTTTGAAATGAGGAGGTGGATTCGCAATGAACTGTGAATTGGAATGAATTCCAGAGGAACTAAATTCCAGGGTCCAGGCCAGGTTTAAATCCCAGGTTTGCAAAGGAAGCCTGCAGCCCTGTGGGGGTCTCCATCTGTCACTCGCCTCCCAGTGGCATTATTAGGCTTTCGCTAAATATGTTCAAAATGTAGTTCATGTGTATTAATTGGAATAATTGGAATAAATGCTTTGGATTGATTTGAATGGAATGAGTGCAGAATCTAGTTACTCTCCTACCCGATTCAAAAAAAAAAATGAAAAAAATGAGTAAATTCAAATACTCAGAACTGCTCTCTTCAGAAAGTCCCCTTGTTTATCTGACCCCTGAACTTTTTCTCTCACAGGAGCTAAACCTGGGGACAGTGAGCCTGAATGCAAGCAGGGGAGATACCAGAGACAGATTTCCCTCCACCTGGAGGAAGGGACCTGAGTTCCAGGAAAGCAGGAAGATTCCGCAGCCCTCAAATTCCTTGAAATAATCTCTCCCAAATTAGCGTAACAAGTGATGATCTTCTATAGTAACTTACTTTTTTTTTAATTGAGGTCCAATTAGCATGTTCTATTCATTTGAAGCATAGACCATAGAGATGTGATATATGTGTATATTACAAAGTGCTTCTTTTAATCATGATGGGCCGGAACATAGGGCAGTGGTTAAGACACATGCCAAGTATGCGCCCAGCCTGGTTTCAATGAATCTGATTTCTCCACAAGGTCCCCTGAGCATGGCCAGGTGTTGCACTCGAGGTCCCCAGCTCCAGGGACAGTATCCCAGCTTGCAAGGCTTGAGCAGCACCATATTCTCAGGCCCTTGCACTGAACTTCCAGCCCTGGGTGACCAAGAATCATGGGGGGAATCATAAGGGGAGCGGAGCTCTGGGTCTCCTGAGCACTGTTTGGGAGCCCCTCCACCTCCCTCTCCCAAGATTCATCTTTGAATATGACTTTTTTGATAAGGACTTTTGAGATTTATTCCTCTAGTGACTTTGAAAGATACAAAATAATATTAGCACATATAGTAGCCACGCTGCTAAGTTCATCTTCATAGCTTACTTTTTAACTGTTAGTTTGTTACTCTTAGAGTCCTTCAACCATTTCAGCCACCTCCCCTGAAGCCCAAGGACAATCACCCACTAGTCTGGGTGTTCACTGAATCTTTAAACTTCCCCCTACTCATTTTTATTCCACAGATAAATAAAACCCAAATAAATCAGGGCTGGAGTGATAGCACAGCGGGTAGGGCGTTTGCCTTGCACACGGCTGACCTGGGTTCGATTCCCAGCATCCCATATGCACCGCCTGGGATAATTCCTGAGTTCAGAGCCAGGAGTGACCCCTGTGCATTACCGGGTGTGACCCAAAAAGAAAAAAAAAGAAAAAACCAAATAAATTAATGAATTAATAATCCAGTATTTGTCTTTTTCTGTCTGATTTATTTTACTTAGCATAGTACCTGGCAAGCTACTCATGGCATATTCAATATGCCAAAAACAGTAACCACATGTCTCACAATGGAGACGTTACTGGCATCCGCTCGAGCAAATTGATGACAACAGGACGATAGTGCTGCAGTGCTACAGTGCAGTGCCTTCAAAATCTATCCATTCTGTTTCAAATAGTAAGATTTTATTCTCTTTCTAAGCGGAATGATATTTCATTAGAATAGTCATACACACCACCTTAAAAAAAAGTCTACTCATTGCTTGACATTAGTTTTCCAGATGTGAACCTCTCAGCATTTATCTCTATTTCCACCAAATATTTTCACCCCTTCAGTGTGCTCCATCCCGCACAAACTCCAGTCCTTTCTCTTATTCTGTATCTGTTGTCTTCAGACAGATCCATTAGTCGCCTGGTCCTTGGAATATTTTCTCTATAAAGCCGACATCCCAGTAGATGCCTTTCAGAATTGGAAAGAGATTCAATGAGATTGAGATGTTACCACTGGAGTAGTGCTAACACTTGCTTTTATTGTAGTGTGCTCTGTACCTCAATGAGTTAAGAAATACTAAAGAGTAAAAAAATCCTTATTTCATTTTTTATTGTATTAATTTATTTGGGTTTTAAGTCAAACCTGATAGTGCTCAGGGCTTACTCCTGTCCCCCTCCCCCCCAAGCCACTGTGGTCATTAACCTCCCCTGGTAGGCTCAGGGGACCACATAGGGTGCCAGGGATGGAAGTTGGGTCAAGTGTACTGCTGTACTCTTATTCCAGCCCCAGACTTATATTAAAGAAATGTCTTTGGTCTTAATGGGGAGGGGGGTGTTACAGAAAGAACTGATTATAATTGGGAGTATGGTAGACGAGCACAAACACAGAGCTGCCTATGTTTCTTCTGGAAATCCTTCTACTTTTGCCATTCCATCCTGGATGAGCCCGTGAGCCCAGGTTCTCCTCCCTGGGGTCATCGTGCTCAGCCCCAATCACTGCACGTCACACATGCCTCTCTTGTCAAGAAAGAATTCATTGGTTAGCTCAGGGACCAGAAGAGGGATGTTCCTTCAGATTGCTCCCACGTGGTACAAGCTGCTTCCCCTACTTAGAAACGCTTCAGTGATTTGATAAGAACCAGCTCATTGGCCACCCCTCTGGGTTTGGTCCCTCCTCTTGCCCCCATAGGGCTGGCACAGATGGCTGTTGCAGGGTTTCATTTATGACTCATTTTCAGTAGATCATGAGCCCTTGAAGAAACCTATCTTCCTTTCATCTGTATATCTAGCTGGCCCACACAAAGTCTGACAGAAAGGCCTTTGGAGATGCCCAATGCCTGACCCAGGAGGTTGAGTGATAGGAGCTAGAAGCAGGTATCAGCTAGGTAGGGTGCATTTGAAGAGTTCTCCATAGCAACTCTCGAAGGAATACTCAGATTCATCTGGAGAAATTCTGAAAATACCACAAAACAAAAGCCATCCTTATTTCCACCCTCCTGAGATTTTTGTGTTTGTAGATCCCCAGGCAAACATGGATTTACCTAGAAGTTAATGAAGTTTGTGCTTTGGGAGTCTTCTCGTACAGTGTATTCCAGGACCCTGGGAGGAGCTCCAGCAATTTCTAATTCATCAGAATATATAAACACACACATATTTTTTAATTAGGGCCCTCCGTGGAGAATGAACTCAGACCCCACAAAGCCTGGATGAATGGTTGGCTCCAGGATCTGGAGTTTTAATAGGCTTGCCAAGTGATTCTGATTCACAGCCAGGGCTGGGGCTCATTTGCTCCTTGGTGTGTGATTTGCAGACCAGAAACATCAAGAACGTGGGTGAAAGTGTTAAAAATGCAGAATCTCAAGGCCTGGGAGAAGGCACAGTAGGTTGGTGCATACATTTAACAGGCAGGGGGCCTCAGTTGGATCCCCTACACCTCATAGTATCCTTAACACGGCAGAAAGCAAACCCCAAGAACTGAGCCAGGAATATCCTCCAGACACCACCAGGTGTGCAACCCGAAGATAAAAACAAACAAACAAGCAAAGAACTTATGGGACCCAAGAGACAGCTCAATTGCCTGAAGTATGTACCTTGCATGCAGGAGACCTGGGTTTGCCTCCCAACACCACGTAGTCCCCTGAACACTGCTTGGAATAAAACCACCATATGTAACCTATACCCTCTCTCTCTGCCCAAATAAAGGAATAAATGAAAGGATTTTAAAATAAATAATGGAAATGCAGAATCCCAGGCTCCATCTCAAACCTACTATATCTAAGTTCATAGTTTAACAAATTGAATTTCAAATTTCAGCAAATTTCACAGCTGGGGAATTCAGCTGTGAAATCAGGGAGATCTTCTTGGACAAAGTGGTCTGTAGAATGGGCCCTCAAAGTAGAGGTATAAAGTAGATTACAAAATTGTGGAGCAGGGGCTGGAGCGATAGCACAGCGGGTAGGGCATTTGCCTTGCACACGGCCGACCCAGGTTCGATTCCCAGCATCCCATATGGTCCCCCAAGCACTGCCAGGAGTAATTCCTGAGTGCAGACCAGGAGTAACCCCTGAGCAATGCTGGGTGTGACCCAAAAAGCAAAAAAAAAAATTGTGAAGCAGCAGCAGTGGACTCAAGGAAGGCTTCTGAGTTCAAATTAAGGAAGGTGCATTCTTTGTATTTCGGCTCAAAAGTTCGTTGAAAGAAGGAAGAGGATATTCACGTAGATTCAGGTACAGATTATTTAGACCCAAGCTTTTCCTGAAAGAAGAAAAAGGAATGCACAGGAAACCAAAAGATAGGAGTGAGAGAAACTGTAGGAAAGCACTCATATTTTCTATTATGCTTTAGCACTGGCAATAATCTCAAAGTATTCCTAAGTGGGACTCCACATGCACCATGACTTAAGGAAGAAGCTGGGTGTGGTTGCAGTGGGGTCCAGTGAATTCCCTATTCTTCCTTCCATTCTCCCTCCATGCCTGTTTAACTCATTCTCACCGCCCCAACATAACCTCCCTGCACACACAGCTGTCAGAAAGATTAAACACAATAATATAGCAAAGTACCAGGAATATATTAGAATCCAGACAAGTGCATGTCATCCTTTGAACCTTGGAGTCAGAGCTCATGCTTATTCCATTTTTCCACCACATACCTGGTTCATGTTTTAGGTACTGGCTTTGGCAGTAAAAGCTTGACAGAAAAAAAAAAATGGTCAAACCATCGGCTAAAGAGTTTGACATTACAGTTTGACCTTTTGGAATTTTGTCTAGGATTGTGATACTATACACACTTTCATAACTCACACCAATAACCAGGTAAGGAGGACTTTCTGCCAATCCCTGCTCTGAACATTATATATATATATATATATATATATATATACATACATATACATATAAATAATATCACTTAATCCCATCTACAGGTGAGGGAAGGTTTGCTGCCCAGAGTCCCATTGCTATTAATAGGTAGAATTCGGGACAGGACTGAATGACCCATAAGAGATCACAGTCAGTGAAAAGTCTCTTACCATGTGCACCCACCCCCCAAGTAAAATGCTTTCCATCAGGAAACGCACATTTATGACGTTGCCCCATAATCCCCATCTTGGATTAGTAAAATGTTAGGAAGAGTCAACATTATATTTTATGCTGATGCTCTAATTTGATGCTGTTATTTTGTAGACCAAAGAGGTTGCTTGGCTCATTCATGGTAACAACTCATGAAAGCAGAAGGACCAGACTCCGTGTTAGGTTTCCCGTCTCTTTTAAGATGGTCCTTACAGTAAGACAAAAAATAAGCATTTAAAGAAAATAAAATGACCTCATTTTTCTCTCATGTTATAATTTTCCATCATTGGCTTCAGGTCTCTCTCTCTCTCTCTTTTCTTTTTCTTTATTCATTTATTTATTAGTTCAGCAAATATTTATTGCAGTGCTACAGTCAAGCAAGCTGCATTCAGGGAAAAGACAGAAATTGAAGAATAGATGAGCATTAAAAGCATAAGAAAGAAAAAATGGGGGGAAGGCAATGGGAAAATGGGATAGCTGAGGCAGAAACAAAAAGAAAGAAAGACAGAGGGTAGGGAGAGAGTTAAATAGAAATGATAAAAACCCATTAACTGAAGGGCTGGAGTGAAAGCACAGCGGGTAGGGCATTTGCCTTGCACGCAGCCAACCCGGGTTCGATTCCCAGCATCCCATATTACCCCCAGGAATAATTCCTGAGTGCAGAGTCAGGAGTATCCCCTGAGCATCGCCGGGTGTGACCCAAAAAACCAAAAAAAAACATTAATTGAGAACTTTCTCTATAAAAAACTGGTACTTTAAATGCTCCCACCACTCATAGTAATGACAGAGGAGAATGGGAACAATAGTCATTCCTAGCTTATGGGCTGCTTCGGAGAATTAATCTGAGGTGAATAACTCATAACATCAAAAGACAAAATCAAAGAGAAATGAAATGTAGCTGCTTATTTTATATCTTTCTATCTATCTATTTGCTAAAAAGAGAAAAAATTAAACTTGGGGCAGAAGCTAAGGAGCTTAGTATGAGGATGACATAGAAAACTAAAAGATGAGGTCTCTGGGAAAGAGAAGGGGCATGAGTTCTTTGGGAAGAATCAGAACAGGCCCAGCATCCGGTATTGTCTCTTGGTAAATGTCACTTTATGTTCTGTGTCTATTGAGTGCTTCTCACACACCCCTATAGTGCTAGAGGTTGGGATGCTCTGGTTTACAGAAAAGACATGGTCCTGATGCTCACAGAGCTTGAAGTCCACAGAAGCAAACACTGAACTGATACACACAGAATTAAAAATGCATACATTTAAACTATGATCTGTGCTATGAGGTGAAGGGAAAGAAAAGAAGAGAAAACCAGCATTGTGTAGGTGAAGGCGCATTAGAACAGAAGTTCCCAAAAGAATCTAGCCCTTTTCAGAAAAAAAAAAAAAAGATTATTCAATGCCTCCCTTGGAAATCTATCTTCTCACAGCGAACACACACCCTTCAATTACCCATGAGGCTACTACAGTGCTCCCCACCCTAGCACCCCAAGGTGTGTGGCAGGGCCTGTCTGGGAAACCCCCGCCCTAGATAATCCACTGCCAATTTCCCTCTCTCTGTATCACCAACAGTACTCCTGGAATGAATCTAAGTTTCTGCTCCATACAAACTCATATAATCCATTAAGAGTGTCCAGAGTGTCGCTTAGTTCAGGCTCCTATCATGAAATACCACAAACCAGGAGAGTTTATAAACAACACACATTTAGTTCCCATCGAACTGGAATCTAGGCAATGCAAGATTACAGCACTGTCAGATTTATTGTCTGCTGGGGTGCCCACTTCTCCATTGATGAATCTTCTGACTGCAACCTCACAGGGTAAAAAGCATAAAGGACTTTCTCAGGCCTCTTCAGTCAGGAAACTAATCCACTGCAGGGCTGCAGAGGGCTCTCTCTACCTCACCCCCCATCACCTCCCAAAGGCTCCACCTCCAGATAGCATCTCCTGGTCCATGGGGATTGCAGCACATGCATGTAGGGATGTGGAGACCTTCAGATCAGAACAAAGAGCAATGCTTTGAATGCCAGGGATAAAGATGTGCCCCTGCTCCCAGCTGTCCGGATGTTGTCATTATCTTGGCTGCCTCTCTCTTCCTTAAGTCTTGAGTCTTGTTGCTGTTCTCTTACCAACGAATTTTTTTTTTAATGTACACAATAGAACAATGACTTGTCTAAGATGACAGAGCTAAGGAGACCAGATGAGCGCTCAGGCCACAGGCCTGCAAGAAACAGTGCTAGGAGGGATCTAGAGAGCAGAGAGAGGACTCAGAGTATGCCTGGCGCGGAATGGGCTTCAAGGGGAGGTAAGGTCCCAGCTCTTTAGAAGCTAAAACAGAGATCCAGGATGACCCAGGAGTTCCACGTCCTAGAATTTGAGCGGTCGGACACATCTTTCCAAGTCAGAGACGGGATTTTCAGGCTTCTCCGGGGACCTCTGGCCAGAGAGCTGGGCCTTTCCCCCAGAATCCTAACTACAGTGACTTCAGGACCAGCAGGTCAACACTGTCAACGGCTCAAGCCAAAGGACCAGGGCATCAGATGCCCTAGCAGAGTTCCTCCCACGCAGCTGCGACAAGGTCCTCAGAACCCGGAGTCTGCTGACCAGAGCGCCGTTGGCGTGCCAAGCAGCGCCCCAGAGCCTGACACTGGCCAGCGGGAGTTGCCCTTCCCCGTGGCCGCTTTCCGGAGGCCTTGCAACTCTCCATCCTGCAGTTCCCAGTTTCAGACAGTAGGTGGCAGTGGGTCGTGAGAAATCTCCATCCTGCAGGGCCGGAGCTCGGGCGTTCCAGCCTGGAGAAAAACGTGGCTGGGCTTCGGCCGCGGCGCAGGAGAGAAACGCGCTCGAGGGTGGGGCGTGTCGGGCAGCCCCGGGACCCGGCGGCTTCGGCCCCTGCGGAGGTCAGCTAGGACCTGGGAGGCAGCGGCCCGAGCAGGACAAAGAGGACGCGGCGGGGCTTGTGGGACACATGGGACTGTGCGGCCCCGGGGAGCACTCGGAGACCCTAGGCACCCTAGGGAGGGCCCACTGCCACCCGAGGCCGCATGTGCCCAGCGTGGGAACTTACTAACTTCGGAGCAACTTTTTTTTTCTTTTGGGTGAAAAAGATACTGCTATTCAGAGGTTCAGGGCCCGTGGCATCAGAGCTGTCCGTGCGGATTAAACTCTGCCCCTAGACCAGAGTCGGAACTGACTCTGCTTGTGCCCACGCCCAGCGGGGAATTCCCTTCCGAGTGACACCTCTTCAGATGCGGGGTGGCCTCTGCACGCGTGCACAGGGAGGATCTCCGGGCCCAGCCGCCGTGTGACCCGGGCTGACTGTCTCTGCTCAGAGGAGGTGTCCACTGCAGGGCGTGGCTCTGAGGGCCGCGGAATAATGGCCTGCAGGCGCCCAGGTCTCTGGAGGGGTTCTCCAGCACGGTCTCACGGCCTCTCCCAGCCCAGCCTGTGGCCAGTCCCCAGAGCAGCGAGGCTGGCCCCGAGCTGCATTGCAGGCTCTGAATTCGGGCTGGTCCTGCAAAGTCTCCATCTTCCTTCTCCCAGGCTGGGTTGCACTTTACTCTGCGGCATTCATTAGATCTTTGCAATGATCTTTACAATGATGTTGGGAGGCAAGCAGAGAAGGGATGTGTGTGTGTGTGTGTGTGTGTGTGTGTGTGTGTGTGTGTGTGTGCAGAAGAGAAAACTGAGGCCAGCAAATAAGGGGTGTGTGTGTATGTGTGTACAGATGTGAAAACTGAGGCAAGCAAAGAAGGGGTGTGTGTGTGTACAGAAGTGAAAACTGAAGCAAGCAAAGAAGGTGTGTGTGTATGTGTGTGTGTGTGTGTGTGTGTGTACAGAAGAGAAAACAGGCCAGCAAATAAGAGGTGTGTGTGTGTGTGTGTGTGTGTACAGAAGTGAAAACTGAGGCCAGCAAAGAAGGGGTGTGTACCTGTTTCTGTGCATGTGTGTATGTGCATGTGTGCGTGTGTATGTGTGTGTGTGTGTGTGTGTGTGTGTGTACAGAAGAGAAAACTGAGGCTTCCAGAATCGATTTGCTAAAGGGTGCAAAGCCCTTGAGTGGCCCAGTCAGCTCTCGAACCCCCAAACCTTCCTACGTGCCCCCATGCAGCAGGCAGGAGCGCCTTAAGGTGCGGGCGTTGCTGGCGGTGTGCTGCGGGCTCCCTAGCAGCCGAGGCCGTTTACTTCTCAGCCTCTTCCACTCCCCGACAGCGGGCGGGAGCAGCGGACAAATTAATTCACGCTATCTTTACATTATGTATAATGCTGCATGATTTTATTTTGCTTCATTCCCGAAATCTTTTACAGTAATTAGTAGCCGAGTAAAATATAAAAATTAATGCAATATAACACTTTAATGGTAATAATACACCATCCTGTCTAATTAATAAAATCTGTTGTTTCCAAGCACGATTATTTATTTGACAAATTGATAGCACACATCCTGTTCATACCCTCTTTCCCGGCTCCCATCCTTTCAGTTTATTGAATAAAATTGTAGCGGGGAAAATAAACAGATTGTCTTCTGACCTGACAAGCAAGTGAGAAATAAACCCCTCACTCAAACATCTCTAATTGTTCTCAACAATGTTCTCTAACACATGTCCAGATTGGTTAAAAATGAATCTCAATTGCTCCTTCTTAATTTTTTCCCCCCTTCACAGTTGCTTGTCTTTATTTTAGGGGAACCAGACCAATCCCCCCTTCTCCCCTGGGCAGTGATGGCACTGGGGGTGTCTGGAGGGAAATGGATTTAGTTAACTGTTCAGAGATCCCAGTGACTCGCTGAGGAGTGATTGTTCAGCTCTGCAGGGAGAGGAGCAGGGAGGCTCTGAACTGCTGCAGAGGAACAGGCTGACCCCACCTCCAAGGCTGCAAGAAAGGGTCAGAAGGGGAGCAGGGAGAGGTGGATGGGCGGATTGTGCTTAGGATTTGGGAAGCAACACCGGGAAAAAGTTTAGGTAAGATGCTGGTGCCTGGCAATATTTGTGGGCAGGGTTAGCCGGGAGAGACAATGTCCAATATAAAAATAAAACATTGATCTGATGGCTACCCCAAACGTGTGTTGCTTTGCAAGACAGGGGCATTTTAAATATGCCAAGTGCGAAGCTGTGAAAGCATTTTAGGTTTAAACGAGGGCCTCAGACACAGAAGCAGAAAGACAGGGAGACCGATGAAGAAAAAGAGAACCGTAGATCCAGAGAGGCACAGAGAGAAATAGCGAGACAGAAACAGAAAGGGGGAGGGGGAAGAAGGGAGCCTCACCATCTGCAGGTTATTTTGCAGCATTTTTCTCTGAAAGAAAAATTGTGATGTGATCTGTGTTTGGGGAAAAGCTTCGCAATCCCCAGCTTTCAAGCTACATTTACTGCAATAAAAAAGGAAAACTCTCCAAGTGCACACAGGTGACAAGAGTCACTCTCTCCTGGAACCCTACCTGAACACACACACAGAAATGCATGTACACACACACACATACACACACACACATACACACACACACTGCACAATAATCCATGAGGGACTGAGTCCTTTCTGGTGCAGAGTTCTGTGATCCCCTGTACACTAATTCACTGCATACCCCTGTCCTTCCACACACACTCTCCACACACCATCACACAATCACAGACCTACATATACCCTCTGAACCAAGATCATTGCAGCCATGCATTCGTGCATTGTTGCTTGCATCTTCCCCCAGATGATACCTTTCCCAAACTCCCCTAAGTTCTCCTGATTCTGGCCCTTTTCTCTCTTGATTTACCCCTCTCCTCTCACCACCACCCCCCCACACACACACACCATTTTGAGCTAATGCAATATCCTAATACTAATTACGAAAGAGGAATTTAAAAATTTGTCAAAGAGCATTTTCTATCATGTCTGGAAGTCCTTTATGTAGGTGGTCCCTTTAAACCATGGCTGTCAACATGCTGGTATACAGAAGGAGATCAATAAAGGCCCTTTGAGTGCTTGTGTTTTTTTACAGTGTTTTCCTATGAGTCATTCAAGACAAGGGGTCTACTACCCCCATTTTATAGATGAGGAAGCATGCAGTCTCTTCCTTAAAGGAGGCCATAGGGGCATTCATTAAAAAATGCCTGTTACAAGGGCTAGATACTATCTTAGCACCTATTAGTTATTATTTCCATTTAATCTTCATAATATCTCTAGGAGGTGAGTCCAATTTTCACTCTCAGTCTGATATTGCGAAGGCTGATATTCAGAAGGTCTGTATAATTGATCCTAAATTATGCAGCCAAATGGGACAGGACTTGGGTTTGTAGACTCATCTGTTTGGATCTTCAGCCCTTTAAGGAGATCTTACAGTTCTGTCCCAGCTCTGATATCAGCAGCGATATCACTTTGAGTATAAATTATATTTTGAGACTCAATTTCCTTGATTATAAAATGATTCAAGTTCTCAGCCGGGACTGGAGAGAAGCTCTAAGGCCTGGAACACATGCCAGATAAGTTCTAGACTTCAAGTTTGTTTTATCCCTGGCACTCAGAGGGTCTTCCATACAAGGAACCCCTCCTCCCTGCCATGACATAGTTTTGGAGGCCCCTGAGCATGACTGGGCCCAAGCAGCACTGTTCACAGTGCCAGAGCATTGGACCATCAGGTCTGTATTATGAAGTCATGTATCACCAGGAACCACACTGCCCCCAAACACTTGTTGGACAGCCATGTCCACACCAAGAATTCCCAGCCTGTGGCGTTTGCATGAAGCTTAAAGGAGACTATGTATAATGAGTCCAGTGTGCTCTTGGCATGTGTTAGAAGGTCAAGAAGGTCCATTTTCACTTCAGTTCTCCCGCTGTTCTCATGTCGGCCACTCACCCAGAAATTTACTGAAATGTCACTCAGTCACCAAGCTTATACCTAGTGGAGGTTAGGGATTCCAAGCCTGTTTTGTCATTTGCAAAATAAGAAATGATAGCTTATTGTGAAGATGAAAATCCATGAGTTAAGGGAGGAATTGGCATAGTGCCTGCTCTATAATAGATGCTACATAAATATTTGTTGGGCAGAGGAGATGAGGGAAAGAAGAGAGAGCCAGAACAATCCCCAGGTGCTCATATATGCCAGAGGTCACTGCTGTGCCCAGTGTCTGGACACAGACCCCACACAGCTCCACCCAGCAGTGGGCAGGAATGTTCCAGAGGATGGGGAAGGTCCTGCAGACCTCCTCAGTGCCATCGATCAATATGTTTTATGATGGATCTAATTAAGCTCTCTAACGAGGGATCATGAGATGACAATTTATCCCAGAGCCATCACTCATTAAAATGCTATTTCAGGAGATGACATCGTTCCAGCCTTAATTGGCGGAGTTCGCGTGACTGGAATCCCTTGGGAGCAGAGATGCCCCTTGTCATTTCTGCGTCACCTCTGTTGTAAGGGGCTCCAAGGGTTCCTCAGGGGCACATGAACTCATCAGGCATGGCACTGGCACAGGATCTCTTTTCTCTGTCTCAATTGGCTCACCCCAGCAGGTCAGGGGCGGGTCAGTGACAGGAAGCTGGGGACCCCAGCGGTGCAGATTCACACTCAGCAGCAGAAGCTGAGGTCTTGATCAGCTCCATCAGCATCAAGCATCTATTCGATTGTCTATTTGCAACTGTCGGCCTTGCTGCTGAAGCCTCAGTTTCCTCATCTGTAACAAAGTCCTAAAAAATACCTCAGTCTATTATTTGGACGGTGATCTGGAGAGGTTTATGGGGTAAGAGCACAGGTTTCGAAGTGACAGTCTTTAACTTTAAATCTCTGTCCTAGGACTCATTTGTGGTCTTGTGTGACTTTAGATAAAGTACTATGTACTTGGGCTAAATTACTTTGTGGCACAAGATGAATTGCTTAGCATCTCTGAACTTCAATTTATTCCTGTGTGAAATGGAACAATACTGCTGATTACTTCAACAGGGTTACTGGGAAAATTTTTAAGTTCAACTTGGTTTCTTAGGTTTCTAGGAGACACACAGATAAAGAGACAATGGCAGTTTTCTGAAGAATTCTGTCATGTCTTAATATTTGCCAATAGGTATTTATACAAAAACCAAGTCACAAGACAAAAAAAAATACCTGAATATGTCAAAATGGCAAAACTCTAAAAGACATGAGAATGGAGGGGGCTTTAACTAGAACTTGAAATAGGAGCCCTTTCTTTGTTAAAGAAGAGGCATAAAACATCCTAGGATGAGGGCACAATTCAGATTAGTAAAGGCCCCGGTGCAGAAGAAAGGCAACATGTGCAGGGAGGGGTAGATGGGGTGAAGTCAGTGAAAGGGGTAGATGGGGTGAAGACATCTGGAGAGGCAAATAGAGGGCGGATTTTTGAGGTGTTTCAAGCCTTGTGAAAGCATTTGTTCATCTTGTGAAGGTCACTGAAATATCAAGAATGAAGGCTAAGTTTGATGAAGTCTAGTTACAGAGCCTCAGAGGAAGAGGAAGGTAGAGCTGCTGCTTCTGCCAATAAAAGTGATTTAGAGCCAGTGGAGTGAACCTCATTTTCTTCCCCAAGAGTAGAAAGGCATGATTTTGCTTGTGATAGGTGTCACAGTTTCTAGAAAGCACATGAGACCAAAATGACAATGGTGCTCTGAATTTGGGCTCACTTTTGTCTCAGAGAAGGATCCTATACGGAAAGTAAAAGGAGCTGATATATTATTATGCATCATGGATGTGACATTTAATCCTCACAGCACTTTTCATTAGATGTGACTGGCCCTTTTACTGTATGATGCACTTGAGTCTCAGAAAGGGTCAGTGCACTCTCCTGGGTTACCAACTAGAAAGAGGAGATTCAGTATTTGATCATGGTCAGTGAGTCCCAAAATGGTGCTTTAGCATTTTTAGCATTTAGCACTCATCAAATGCTGCCATTGAAAGTTCTCCAGTCCTCACTGATTTAAGTTGTGAACAATTTTCCCTGTTTTTCAAAGGAAGATACTAAGGTCCTGAACATTCTCCAACTATCTTTCCCATTGATACCCTACATCAGATAACTTTCTGACAGAAAACAGAGATGAAATTCCCATTTGACAGCAATGGTGCTGAGAAACATGCTTTTCCTGGAATTCTGGGACAGAATTTATGGACTGACTCCAATCTGCCTTTCCTATAGCCATTTGCCTTTGCTCATTTCTGACTCCAAGGGCAGATCATGGCTACTTCTTACTCTTTGATTTTTGATGGAGTAGAGATAAGGAAGGGAATTATTTTTCTATTATATATTAATATTATTTCCTTAACTAAAAAGAAAAAAAAGAAGATCCATAGTTGCCAATTTTAGGGAAAAAATGAGAGGAGGGGCAAACAGTCAAAAATATTTGAAGAAAGAATGCATTCCTAAATGTGAAATTGTTCAGAAAGATGACTTTGTAATAGGATCCAAAGTGTGCATGATAGCTACTACTTACTCTGTTTAAAAAGTTGCAATTAGTACCAAAAGGACTGGATGAAGAAAACATCATATCATCGGCATATTTATAAAACAACTTCCATCAGCCAAAGGAAAAATGGACAGAACTCTATTACAAGCTTTTTATATTTGAAGAGCAATTTCTAATAATATATCTAGAAGCCATTTCTGAAATTGACTTAGTGTGCATGATCTGGGATTAATGTTTTCTGCAAAATCACATGCTCGTTTGAACGTAAACATTTTGCACTCCGTTCCACCTCCTGATTCAGAAGAATGCACCTCCAATGTGTAAAATGATCTATCAAAATTAATTGTGAATGCCCTAATCCAATCAAGTCCACCTCATTAGGCAAACATTTAAATTATTAAGTTAAATAGTGGGATATTTCAATATAATTTTGTTATGCTATTTTTATGGCAGTACAAATGCTTGTCTACAGATGGGGTCTAGCTTCCCTGTCCCATTGCTATTGTGGTTGAACTTCTCTTTCTATCACTGACTTTCATACCTGTGTTACGTTGTTACCACCACAATCACTCGCTCTCTCTCTCCCTCATAATTACTGGTGAAACACCTACTCAGTGCTAAGTTTTGAAAGCTGGAGAAAATCTTCAAGATTAACTCATTGCATCCTTTTGCACATGCAGAGACAGGGGTTGTGAGAGCTTGGGTAATATGTTTTGTGCCTCATACAGCAAATTTGTGGCAGAGCTACACAGAATATGTACATTTTTCATGCTCGATGTAAACTGCTGCTCTCTCTTTTCCCCACTCATTTCAACTTGTTGCCCTGTTCACCTCTTTCTCTCTAATTTAAATACAAATACATAAATAAAGTCTACGCCGGCCATATTTTAAAACATCAATATTTTGCAAAATTACTCTCTTGGTGCTCCCCACCCCCACCAATGCAAGATACATTCCCAAACTAGTTGCTTTTCATAGAGCTTTAAATAGCTTGTCCTTCCCAAATTTCTGCAGCCAGCAAACAGCTATTCATCATTTGCTATTTTCTTGAAGGCCAGCCCAACAGAGACATGTTTGGAAGAAATAAGATCTGGATATCTCAGGCTCCATTCCCTAAATTAGTCTCTGGGCATGTGTATTTTGTGGGGAGGAAGAACAAAAGGGAAACAAACAGGAACCCAAGCAGGTTTGACTAGGCACTGGATAACTGCATTGGTGTTTTCCTGGGACCCAGAGAGTGCAAGCCTGTCCTCACCAGACATGGTCTTGCACTAGCCCTCAAGGGGGTGGTGTCAGGCTGGCTGAAGATTCAGATTTCACCCCTATCTTTTGAAATAGGTCTAAGAGACCTTTACACTCAGCCCATCTTGTGGTCAGAAAGTGAAATAAACAGTTTGCCAGTGTTTGCCTTTCAGCATCTGCCCAGTTATGCCTCCGGCATAATCGAGGCCCAGACAGAACCAGAAAGATGTTTTTCAAGAGGAACTCAAAACTGAGAGATTCTTGGGTAATCCATATTGCAGAGTTGATTTAGTTTTCAGGTCCAGGCCCTGGGGCTGCACATTTTGTAGTCTTATGCATTTTTGCTTTTGTGGGACAATTTCTCCATAGGAAAAAAAAAAGAAAAGGAAAATAATTATTTTATTACTGCATTGGTATAAAAGGGAATATATTATTATCATTACATAACATGTTTTCTTCAACTCCGTTAGTTTCCAATTTTGAAAGAAAAAAAGTTCTCATGAGTTTTAAAATTTATTGAGGGCCCTAGTCACTGAACTTGCTGTGGCTCACAACAAAGTGGATGGGCCCAACCCACGGGTAGGAGAGACCCATTCTTTTGTCTCTAGGTGCTGGATGAGCCCTGATCAGCAGCCCCGATGCCCAGGAAACATGCGACTTCTTTAGATCTGGATTAGAAGGAGGAGTTTTGTCTCCTTGCTTCTCATTTTCCATTTCCTAACAGGAGAGAGGTTAAAAATTAGAGATAAGTTGTCAATTTCTTCCATATCAGTCAAAATCAATCTTTCCAAAATGCCCATCAGAGGGGATTACCTTTGTTTCTCATCCACACAAGCATCTTCTTTCTGCTCCCGTTGCACTTGTTCATATTTGAAGTGACATTGCTCACACGATAAAATCTGGCTCAGTCAGGAAGAATCAAAAACGTCTCTCAATGAGAGAGAAAATATAGAGAATTTACTTCTTAACTTATGCACAAAAGAGTCCACAGAGCAGCATTAAAAAAAAAAAAAAGTTGGAATTGTCAGGTAGGATAATCCTTACCTGTTCCTCTATTCAGAAGGCAGATAGAACATGATGATTGGAGTTTGCATGATTCATGATTAATGTCTCTACGTGATTAGGGCACACAACACCCTAATTCTCCTATCTGATTCTTTATGAAAACAAAACAGTGGTAGGTAAAACAGACCCAGTAGAAAGACTTGGATGGTCTTTGTTTAAAAAAAGACTATAAAAATATAACCTGTCCACCTGACTAGTGGGAGTATAACTTAGTACAAATGCTTTGGAAACCCATCTACTACAGTTGGATACACATGCTACATGATTCAACATTTCCTCTTTTAAATATTAGGTTCAACAATACGCAATTGCCAATATTTGACTGCATTTGCACCACAAAACTGGCTATTTAATTTGATTCTACCTAGTATATATATACAACAGAAATGCATACATATGTTCATCAAAAGTCATGTATAAGAATGATCTAGCATCACTATTTATAATAATAAACATCAGATACTGCAAAGAAGCATCAAAACCAGAATGGATAAATAAATTGTGACTTGTTCATATAATAGAATGTTGCATGCAATAAGAAGAAATAAATTACAACTACATATGACAATTTGGATGGATCTCACAAACACAATGCTGATTGAAAGAAGCCAAATGCAACAAGGTATACAGACTATGACTCCATTTACGCACAATTCAAAATGTATGCATAAATGCTACTAATCCACATTATCTGTAGTTAGAAATGTCTTCCTCTAGCTAACGGGGACTAGGCACTGACCTAAAGGCACAGAAGAGATCAGTGATTTCAGAACTTGATTTGGGGACTAGTTTTATGTCCTGTGTGTACTTGAAATTCATCAAGCTATAAATTATGAGTTCCACATTTTTTCTTGTGTAAATTTTCTCCTAAAATATTTTTTAGCTTAAAAAAAAGACTGCAGAGGGAGTCCAGCAGCTGTTGGGGTAGGGAACACCAGCTGGCTCTGGGAGGTCTGCTCTCTGCCCTCCAGCTCTTGTTTGTGCCTTAGTAGATTTTTAAACCATTACCTAATACTGGCTCTGCTCCAATTGCTTCACATGCTTTATCTCACTTAATCCCCCAACTCAACATCCACATAGATCCTATTATTATCCCCAAGCAATGGGTGGAGAGTGGAGAGACAGAATCTTAGCATCTGAATAGCTTGCCCCAATGCACTGAGCTACTGAGTGATAGGCCAGTGTCTAGCCCCAGAGCTGAGTTTCCTCCCTGTATTTATTTAATGCCTCTTCCTGCCCCAGAATCAAAGTCATTGGGTGCAGGACAACTAAATGTGTGCTCAGATCCTACCTCTCTGAACTCCACCTGTTTGCACTCATCCCTGTTCTTGTCCCTGCCCACCAAGGCGGTGGCTCTTGAGATTCATCAAAGAATGTAAAGCTCTACAATTGGAAGCGACTCACCCAATTCACCCAGCAGAGACACTGTCTTCTCCATGATGCCCAATAGACCCAGACTCAGATGTCCCACAAGACCCTTAGCATCATTGTGCCTTATGCCAGGGGTATCCAAGCTCCATCTTTTGGTATCTAACACTGCCTTTGACTTCACTTCTGAATGCCTCTTTAAGGCATGTGTTATTTAATGTGGAAATATAACATATATAAAATTAAGTGGCCCAGTGCCACAAGAAAGGCAAATCTCAGCTCCTGCCTTAGTCTCTGACCACAGAATCAGCCTTCTATAACTCCATTTAATGCTGTTCAGTGAGCGGAAGGGACAGAGAGAAGAAAGCCAGTAGAGAGCACTTTTTGTACGGAGCATGCAAGTCTCATTATGCACTCTCTCCTCCTCTGAGCACAGGGAACAGCTGTGGGAAGGGAGTATTATTCTGATTTGCCTGCTGAGAAATCTCAGGGCTTGAAGAGGTTGACAGTGATGGCTGTTGTTTTCGGGTCTGGTGAGGCAGGCAAACCCAAAGAAATCCTTGTCTCTTTCACAGTATCCATTTCAACACTCCTGGGCCACGGCATGGAGTGTGGAAACCCTCAGACTCTAGGTGCTGAGACTGATGGCACACGCTGCTTTGCTGGCAAGACAAAGGAAATCATCACCTTCTCACAGGGGCAAATGGATGACCCATACCAGAAAGTACCTTTCCCTGTGTACCTTTAGCTGTCTAGATGGCAGTCTGGCTCCAGCTCAACCTCTCGCTTCATGTGACCTTGGAATAAACTCTCGCTACCTCTGACTCTCAACTTACCCAGTTGTGCAGTGAGAGAGTAGATTAGCTGATGCCTTTTAGGCTTCCCAGTTCCAGTCCTCTGGTAACGACACCTGGTGCCACTGCAGAAACATTTTTACCTCCAAGTAGAGGAGTTAGGAAAGACTTTGTTTTCTTGTCACTGACTCAGGTGGAGCTTTGTGGGACAGTCAGCCACCAGCCTGATCCAGTAAGAAGGAAAATCATAGAAATCAATAGGTGGATGCAGGAGCCTATGGGCTGGGTCTACCACAGCTCGGGGTGCTGGATGGTCAGAGGAAAAATTCAAATAGGTGAAATCTAAAAGGGTGCCCAGAATAGTTACAGCTTCATGCTCAATTGCAAGAATCTATTTTATGCATACATATCCTACCTCCACCTACATACCCCAGTGATCCCTGTCACTGAAATGTTCTTGATCTGGAATTTGTATACTTTGAAGTGGTCTGTAAAGTAATATACGTAGGTAAATATATGCATTCTCATGAAGTGAGAAAATTTCATTAGATTCCCAAAGAGTTTAGTCACACACACACACACACACACACACACACACACACACACACACGGAGGCATACAAGACTTAAGAGCCACACTTTCAATTCAAATACAACCTCTTTCAATCTTCCCTTCCCAATTACACCCTTCTAAATGCTGTCTTGAACTATTGGAGTCACTTCATACTTGATCATTTTGGCTTCTAATTCAGCATCTATAGAGCTCTCCTGGTGTTCTTCTATTCTGCTTTGAGCTTTTCTTTCGTTTTGATCTGTTTTCATCTATAGTTACAAGAGTTTCATTTATCTTGGAAGACCACTCCATATGTGCCCCTGATTCTTTTTTCAGCCTCCTTTCTGGGTGATACCCTTCCCTGTTCACCTTTAGTTGTGGCTACACCCTAAGGCATCCCAGTTCTACAACTTGCATCTTCCATTCCCACAAAGGGAACCATCCTGCCCTTCTCCATTGGTTGAACTCTTAGGATATAAGTGCTTCATCTGTAAATAAGTAAAGAAATAAATGCTTCCTCTGTGTTATTCATGCCATTCTCCTATTAACACATAAGAATATCTCACATGTAGGCACTTAGCAAATATTTGCCAGGAATAAACAAATTAAATCAATGAATCCTTTAGCAGAGTTTCCTAAACTTATTTGGCTCACTGCTCCCTTTTCAGGAAAAAAAAAATTAGTCAAGAACAGTGCTTATGGTAGGGCACTTCTCTTGCATGTAGCAACCCAGGTTTGATCCTTAGCACCACATAGGGGTCTCTAAGCACCACCAGGAGTGATCCTTTAGCACAGGCCCAAGTATGTGTGACATTTTAAGGTTATATTTCATTAGGCATTATAATAGTTCCCTGAACTGAAACTAAAATTTCAGAGACCAAATTTGAGTTTTCTTTGTATTTCCAATACCTAAGCCAGGGACTTGGCAACTACCAGTTTATTTCAAACAAATGCATCTTACATGAATGAAGAAATGATTGCTAAGCCAAGCTTTGTCCATCACAATCCCATCCATTATTTGAAATCTGTCTCAAATTCTTCCTCCAATAATCTGTTCCTTCTCTTGTGCCAGTTTGATTAGACTTCTAGCTTCTTCCAGTTCCCTGACATTTTGTTAAATCTTCTGTACTGGAATTATTTTCCCTTTATCATGCCAAAAACTTATAAGGAAGCCCTCTCCTTCTCTGCAGATGTCTTAAACTCTGGAGACACATATGTTCATTTCTTACCCATAGCCACCCAGGCCTTTGAATCAACTTTATCATAGTCTGCAGGACTGTAATATGGTACCTGAGACCTCTGGCAAATTTAACTGCATTTTTTTCCTCCCAACTTTTAGCTTGTCCTATACATTTCCTCCCCCTTCGATGTGTGACAGCTCTGCCATTCACCAAAGCTTGCTCTGTAGAGCAAGAAAGAGAAAGAGAAAGACATATTGGCTAATTTGGAAGCTTCAGTGAGGGCATTCACCACCAGGTCTCCTTTCCAGGGATGCATCTCCAACCCAAACAGCGCAGGGAAGACCAGCCAGCTCCCCTGTGCCCACCCCCCTCCACACAGGAAACTGAACATAGCCAGTCATTCACACTTCAGAAAAAAAGAAAGATGCAGAAAAGAGGTGGGGGGGGGAGATCATTATGGGCTGCAGCCATCACACAGTGAGAAGCACTAATTATTCTGTGTAGCCTGAGTTTTTCTTAGTAGGCAAACTCTTTTGAATATTAACAAATATTTATTTAGGAATTAATAATTGACATCTATTAAAGCATAATTTATGGAGAGTGAATTCCTCTTGGTTTGGGTTCCCACTGCTCGACTACATCTGTCTGCTCCAGGAGCGTCTGTCTTTTGTTTAAAGCAAGATGTGGGTGACAGGAACTGCAGGGAACAATGCTCATCAGGAGGCCACTGGGTTAGGACCCAGCTCTCACTCTGCCATCCTGCTTGCTTGGCCTAGAGAGAGTGTCTTACTCTCCCATGCCTTCTTCCCAGCACAAGGAAACAACTGCTATTATGTATACCTTGACTTTGGTGTCCATGCTCGTTTGCAAATACAGGAATGATTTTAAGTTGCTTTGTGTGAGAAAGGGGAATGTTGATAAAGAGTCTGGATCTTTTCCTGAAGCCTGCCAGGGATCCAGCTGAACAGATTGCCCAGCCTCTCACCTCTACTCTTTGCTGTGCACCTGCTCTCCCCCCTCCCAATTTGGTCTCTGTGGAAAAAGCACAGGCTCCTCACAGCAGCTCCTGACATTGGTGCTGTCACAAAAAGTGTGCATATCTGTTTTTGTCTCTGTTTTCTTTTTGTCCCTTTGTTGTGCTAGCTGCAGCTTACATAGGTGTACCACGAGCTACACACAGGGACACGTTGAATGACATGCCCTCCAGGTAGCATGGTGCATTTATCATCTATGAATGAATTCATTCATTCATTCATTCAACAACTGCACTGAGTTTTAACACCTAGCACCCAGAAAACTGCCACACACTTTTCTGGGTACCAGGGACAGAAGTGAATGAGATAAAGAGAAATGTGATCACAGAGGTCATGCTTGGTCTTGAAGACAAGCCAGTCCAGTGGAAGTCACAACAACAAAGAATCAGTAGGAAACTATTCTTCCCATTCCTCCGAGTGATGAAGACTCGGAGGCTTTGCAGAGTTGTAAGAGCTGGTTATGAGAGTGCACGATTTTTGGTGAAGGCTAATAAGACATTAGAAATGAAAGAGGAGGAGGGAGAGAGAGTACAAGAAGAAAATGAAAGTACAAAGAAAACAGACATGTCAGGAAAATTGATTTGGACCAATGCAAGAAATAGATTTTACCTGAGGGTTTTGAAAAGTAAAATATACACCACCAGAGAGTATACAAACCCAAACTCGATGAGCTCCAGCCAATGCTTACTCTAAGTCATTCATTAACTGGGCAAGAAACTCATAACATTACTGAGGAGGTATGGTCTTATTCTGGGAACCAGTTTCCATGGTCAAATTCAAAGAGATGCCATGTCTCTAGACTTAAGGAGAGAGGCTGCTCATCACCTTCCCTTGCCTTCCAAGACAAGAGCTTACACCTCATTTTAGCATTAAATACAAACAGCATTTTATCTCCTCTGGAATGCAAAACTGTGAATTTGAGTGAAATATGCAGTTTTCATTATGTTAAAAGATCTACTCATTACAATCAGGATAAGAGGATGTGAATAAGACAAATTGATCACCACTTTAAATGTATTAATCAGCTTGCAACTCTTGTCACCAGTCAAAACAGAACAGCCAGACATTTATTCTGTCTCAGTTGTGTTTTAGAGCCCATCCCAGGAGGTCACAAAATCAGTGAGCCTCCTATGCAGTTTATGGGCAGCTTCAATACATTGCAAAAGTCCTTGCCTGCTTAATAGATGATGAAGAAGACACAGTTAAATATGTTTACTTGGTCAATAAATATTTATTGAGCACATACTAGGTGCCTAGCATTGTGTAAGGCTCTGATACACATTAGCAAGTTGAAGCTGATCCAATTCCTCCAGATTCCCATTCTTTAGTGAGGAGAAACATATGAAAGGAAACAGCTATAGGAGTGGCTGGGGACAAATCTATGGTCAGCATGTTATAGTGTTCAGCTATTGGACTGTGGACCAGATTGGAGACTGGTTTAGTTGAATGGTCAGACATGTAGGACACTCTCTAAGCTCTCTATGCTTTTGGCCTGGAGAGAACAAAGAAAAGGGCCAGCCTATCTCCAGAATCAGTGTAGCAGAGTGGAGTCAAGAGTATAACAGCATATCAGAGGCATTGTCAAGAAGGTCCAAACACTAAGTTCAAGAGAACATATCTTCAAATTGGCAGGGCAAGCTGGACTGTATCTATCTTGCTTGAAGTACCACATTCAGCCCAAAGGAAAATCATAAACCTGAACCCAATATCCTTTCAAGTGATGCTTTCCTTCCTTCACTTCCCTTGCTCTATTGGAGTGAGTGTGCGAAGGGGGTGCATACTGAGAAGGAAAGGACAGAGAAGGATCCAGGGTCAACACAGGAAGTGGAGTTCACGGAGGGATTTATTCTGAGAAGAAAGCTTCTGTTCCCCAGAAAGTAGGCTTCTATGTGGAGGAAGTGGGAATGGAAGGAAGACTCAAAGGTAAGATGGAATGAAACCCAGACAAGATTCCCAACTCCATCTTTACCTTCAGGGACCGGGGTCCAGGAGAACCTGGAACAGAGCCAGATGCCAACATGCCTTAGCATGGGCATGGGTAGCAGATGAACCAGAGTCAGAGCCCATTGCTCGGCAGCACATATTCTGTCTTTACAGCCTGAGGACAGAGGCAGGGTTGAGAAGAGTGGGTGTGGGGAATTGGCCCTCAGCTGGAAGCTGGAGGCACCGCTGGAACAGCGAAGCTGAGTAACTGACAGTGTGCTCTGCTTCCAGCCGAGGTTGATCCTCAGGAGACTGTCTAAAACCCTGGAGATAGATTCATGACCAATCTGGGAGCTGCCTGAGGCCCTTAACCTCGGAGTGCATGGCAGACGCAAAGGCAGCATGGATAGATGGAGCTGCTCTGAAAGAGAGACATTTCCAAGATCCCTATGAGCACCTTTGCTCCGAGCCTCCTGGAAATTTCAGAGCAGTTATTTGGGCTGAAGTAAAAGCAGGTATCTTCTGGAACAATCTGATTTTACTCCAGGCAATCCATTGAGGCCAAACAATCAATCCATGGGGTTGAACTTTACAAGTTACTGATATATTTTTTTTTTTGGCTTCAATTATCTGCTGTTGACGATTCCATTATGAGGAGGGAGAGGGTGTAAACTCCATCTAGGGGCCTCTGGAGCAGGGCATTTATCTGGCTTTATGAGGCTGCAAGAGCCCATAATGTATGTTTTATGGGCCCATTCTCATTTTTAATCTGCTTTGATAAGATCGCTATGCTGGAAGGATACAGAAACTCACTGGCAGGCCCAGCTCAAGACAGAAACAATGATAGGGCTTGGGAAGGTTTGGCTGCAGCAGGTGGGGCCCCTTGGAAAGTTCATTGTTTGTGGTCTCTGAGAATCCTGCTCTGTCTGGATAGTCTTCTCTCCCCCTTCCAGATAGACCCTCCACGGAGCTGCTGAGCAGTAGCAGACATGGGGGTGGGAGGTTGGGGGTTACAGACAGACAAAGTAAATCCCTTTGACCTTGAGATAGCAGCAGCAGCAGCAGCGGGAGCATTTCCCAATGGGTAGATTGTCAGATAATGGGAAAAAGTAGAATTCATATGCATGGACAAGCTCCCAGGCACAGTAATCTGAGTTTTGCTCTTAGAGTTAAGAGAGGGATAGAAGCCCATTATATTAACTCTTCCTTCAGCATCTCCAATCTTCTCCCACCAGGACCTTCCAATTCTTTTCCCCCATGTCAGTCTTCCCTTTGGAAGGATGGAGCAAGGGCTTTTGCTGAACAGGCGGGGACAGCTCATCTTTCTAAATCTCAAGGTGCTCCCCTCCATTCTTGGTCTCCTTCCTGTCATGTATGTTGGGACCCCTGGCAGGTACACAGGCTGGGTGTGAAAGTTGGTTGTGCTGCTTACAGTTCCATACTGTGAGAAAAAGTGTGAGTTTTACATACTATCTTATCCTTCCAGAAGGCAGAATGAAGACCATCAAGATATCAGAGATGATTAATAGCAACAGCCTCATTCCCAAGTCTCATTGGAAATTGGGTAAATGGTGTCATTGAAATTAGAGGAATGTGAACTCTTGCTGTCTAGTTGAGTCTCATCTGATAAAACACTGGGCACATCCTTGTGACAAGATTATTCTTGGTTCTTCCCTATTCTAAGTTTGTATTGTTTCTTGACTGAAATAAATAAGCAGCCTCTTGCTGTATTTCTGATTGCCCCATCCCATTCATTCTCTGCTCAGTAACCAAAGGACATACTTGTAATCTATTTAAGATTTTGTATGGATTTAAAGGAGATAAACTCCAAATTCAGAAGCAGCCCTGAGTGATGTGCCTTTATGCTGATCTCATTTTCTCCTTCTTCAGTTCCTTACCAGGACCTCAATTGTGCTTCATCTTACCTTTGCATGGAAGGTTCTCTTATTCTTGGTCTGACTAACTGCTAGTCTTGAAAACCCCTATATCACTCTCTTCGAGGTACAACTTCTAACCTTCCTATCTACATTTGGTTCCTCAATGTAACTTTAGTCACACCCTGTAACTTCTCTCTGTTGTTTGCAATTGTTTATTTAGTATCATCTCTTTGAGTAGACTCTGACCTCTTGGGGACAATGATTACACAATTGTCAGGAATCTAGTGTGGACACTGTATAAACTGGGATTTCTTTTCTTTTGGTGGGGGGCCACACCGAGCTGTACTTGGGGCGTATTCCTGATTTTATGCTCAGGAGTGACCCCTGAAACTATTTAGAGAACCATATGTGTTGTCAGAGATTTGAACTGGAGTCAGTCACCTGTAAGACAAGCATCTTAACCTCTGTGCTGTCTCTTAAGTTTGTATTTGTTATTAAATGGCTATATGTGGATTTATAGTGGGAGGCAGATGATAAAGCTACAGTTATGGGTGGTGGCTATAGCTTAAGAGGAGAGCTAGAGTTCCTAAAGGACTTTCACTTGAAGAAAGGTTCTAAAAACTCCAAATTTATAAGGTATTATAATGAAGGCAAATTGTGTTTGATAATTAAAAAAAATAAATTTTAACCATCTCTCATTTCAGAAATCACTGAATTGTTAATAGTAAGTATTAACACAGTGCTTCTGTATATCAATGCTTTCTGTATATCAATCAGGTATATACAGTAAACAATACTGCATAAAAATTATAAGAGATCAATTTTGCTTTTGTGTCTATTTTTAAAATGAGGACCCTGAGGCAGAGTGGTTCCTGATCTACCCCAAAATCACATAGCTAACAAGTGACACGGTCAAAGACTACCCTGGCTCCAAATACCAGATGATACTCTTGGCCACTTCTTTTGCTGGGAAATGTTTCTTGGTTCTAAAATGAAAGATGACTGAAGAGAAATTTTATGCTGCATCTTACCAAGGCATGTTACTTGAGTAACATGCCAGAAGGCACAGCCAGAAACGAGCATTTTCTGACAATGTTCTGGCCATCAGTAATCATGTGTGACATTGGAAATCCCCCCCATCCCATCTCTCTCAAAGTCACAGCTGTTATCTCTTTTCATGGAAGTGAGGGGCCACCTTACAAACATGTATTCACAATACAGCATCCTTGTCTGCATCTGTGAGAGGAATCAGTCAAGTCCCAACTCCTTCTTCCTTCATTCCCTAGAAATGAGACAAGAGTACTTCCTCCACGGAGAGTGTATTCGCTGGGACCCTGCCGGGACCACAAGAACATTAAGAAATTAATCTCAAAGAGAGAGGCTGAGACCGAGGCAACAAAATCAAAAGAGCCAAAAGAATCAGAAAAATAAGGAAGAAACTGGACAGACGTAAAGAAACCAGGAAAGAGGGCAGTGTCGAAGGGAAAGGTGGGGACAGGTGAGCCCCCTGCCTCCAACCTGAGCTCCTGGCCAAGCCGCTGAGTTCGCCCACTCAGTAGCTTCTCAGAGACGCCGGCTGACCCATCAGAGACTTTTTAGACTTGCTCTGAGCCAAGAGAGAGGAATGAAAAGGTTGATTGAAAAGCCACAAACACACGGAGCAGAGATTGCAGATAGAGAACAATAAATGTTCTGGTCAAATTGCCGATCGGAGTGTCTGTATTAGGCCGTGTTTGTAGTCTCCGCATGTCGAGTGATGGAGAGTCGAGATTGTGGCTGGGGAAGTCGCACAACAATGGGACCCGATGTTTTGTTTCCACTTTTCAAAGGCGCTCCTTTTTTCCCCTCCCGGTGATAAGGCCCAGGAAATGGTTAGTGACATGCTCGTGGGAACCTATGGAAAAGAATACACACGGTATCAATGGTGCAGCCGCCGGCCCGGGCGCAGAGCGGGTGGGTGGGGGAGCTGCGAGCTCCCTGCGTGGGCTGTGGCGGTGAGATAGCATTGAGGAGGCCGCCCCGAGCCGTGCGCCCCCAGTCTGGGGACCGGGCCCCTTTATCCAGCCAGAATGGGTGGAAGGCCAGACAATGTAGTGCTATATTTGGTTTGACAACAAAGGACCCTAGAAAGATTTGATAGTGCAGGGATGGAAGGGAAGGCGGTGCACGAGGCAGCACAATAAGAGCTCTGCGAAGGTATTTAGTCAGGCCCTTTATGCCAGGGACATGGCAGGGTATGGATGTCGTCGTGATGTCTAATGGCTTTTGTCTGGGACAGAGTACTGTTTACTAGAGTGAGGTCCCTGGGCAGGGCCAGAGAGGGATGACAGTGCTCCTCATGAAACTGCACTTAGAGGCACACCTAAAGTCCGGCGCCAGGACGGCTGACTTCTCCATCCCCTGGGCTCCGATTCACATAGACCCAGAACACCCCAGGTTAAGAGAGGCCAGAAGTAGAAGAGCTGGAGTGAGAGTCTTTAGGGGGGTCTTCCCAATTGGAAAAGTGGCAGTTAGGCTCCAGGTCCTTTCTGAACCAGGCATTTCAGGGGGAGGGTGAAGGATGCAGGGATGGAGAAGGGTGCAGCTTCAGAGGGTGGAGTTGAGGGCACTTGTGAATAGAGCTGTGTGCAAAACCTGTTTCTTCTGGGACTTCCAGCTAAAGTGAAGGCTGTAGGCATCACAACTGGCCTGGCCCTGGGTGATATGGTGGCTAGAGTCACGCAAAAGAGCTCTAGAAAAAGGCGTGCTGTGGGCAGGAATTCCTGCTTAAAGCTCAAGTCTTTCGGAGAAAGAGGCAGAGGATAGATACTAGCTCTCCAAAATGCAAGGGAAAGTGGGCAAAGGGGTGACAGGAAAGGCTGGCTATACCAAAGAGGTGTCCCAGACCACAGGGTAAGATTGGAAGCTTTTCCTCAACAATGGTCCTGACTTCCTTAGACCTTCAGCCAGAGGATAGAACATCAGTGACTATTTTCTATTTTTGTCCTTGGCGAATATTTTCTTTTTTTTACTATTTTTTGTGGGGGATGAGTAAGGTGGGGGTGAGGTGGGGGCCACAGTGAGCAGTGCTCAGGGCTTACTTCATGTTCAGGGATCACTCCTGCTGTTACTGAAGGGACCATATACTGGGGATTGAACTTAGCTGTGACCAAGGCAAGTGTCTTAACCCCCCTGTACTATCTCTCTAGGCTAACTTTGTTTGCTTCCTTTTTGTTTTGTTTTATTTGTTTTTACTGGAAATATTTTTATCTGATTTCCCCCTACTGGTTCTCAGTAAGGAATTGACAACAAGGGGTTGGAGTCAGTGTGGTCAAAGGCAGGGATACATCAGGGCATGCAATGATATGGTCTTTTTGCTTTACCAGATGATTTTAACAGCTATGATTCCATCAGTCTAAACCCCTTGTTGCAGTTAGAGCAACAAAGTCTCCATGAAAGCGTCTTCCTAGTGTGACACCACAGACTTTCTATAGCTCTATCCCTAAAGCAGAATCCCTTTTGTCTGTAGAGAGTGTATGGTGTACAGGGTCCCCTGACTCTAAGAGGTTAAATAACTTTCCTCTGTAACCATTGGCTTATTCTGTGACCTTGAAATCCTCCAGAAGTGCTTCCTACTGATTTTCTCCCCTTGCTTAATTTTTAACAGTTCCAGTCAGCCATTCACCTGCACACCCATAAAACAAGGATGTATTTAACTCTTAGGGGCTAAATATTATGTCAGATGCTAGAAAGAGTTTTGAACTCCTGAAATATCAGTGTACTGTTGTCACGGTCAGACACATGATATTCCTGGAGTGTCTAGTGCAGTGTCTGCTACAGAGGAAGTGCTTGAAAAAAATCGTAATTTGAATGGACCAGCAATACTGAAGTCCAATTAAGTCTGTCTCAAGTAGAGCATGCGAGTCTTAGAGAGAACAACATTAATACTATTCCTAAACTGCACCCAATCTTTCATCTCAGTTTACATATCTATGCAAAGTCAAGAAATCAGTTCGTAATTTATTCAGTATATATTGAGAACTAATCATGAGTCCGGCACTGTGGAAATCATAACGGAGATAAGAGTCCTGTTGGATAAAACAGTCCTCAATGTATTCCCCAAACAAGGAAAGCCTCTCCCAAGGGTCACACGTCTATGCAGAACCCTTGCTTCAGGATATTTAGCACACTTTGGACTGAGGTCTTTGGCTCAGTCTGCACTTGTAACAGCTCAGTGGAGGGCTGAGGTAGCAGGCGCACGAGCCCGAGGCTAGCAAGGCCATCAATGAAAAGCCTCACTGGCAATATTGGCTAAACTTTATGAATTCCCTCCTGCTCACTCTGGGGAATATTCCCACGCCTGCAATAAACCCAGACCTGGCAGGGACAAACCTGTGGATCCCCAGACACTGTCAGGAGTTTTAGCTTCTAATTGGCAGGCATCCAGCTTCTGGGGCAGCTGAGAGATAGGAAGGATGTGGAGCAATTGTAGGTGTTAATGAGGCTTGGGGATCAGCCAAAAAGCAATGTAGTGGCATCTGCCATAACACTTCCAGTTACCTACAGCATCAGAGACAAACATGATGGGTCAAACCCACATACACTCATGCACATATGTGCATAACTTCCAGCCCATGTGCCCAGATACACTCCCTGGAAGATGTACCTTGGTCAGCATGTATGCATTTGTAGTGACACTTGCACTGATCTCATTGGCAAGAATTGTGGGCATGATATACATGCAGAACCATGCATAAGTGTGAGCAAAGGTGCACACAATGTGCACACATATGTGCACACACATACTTGCACAGCGTACACTGACACATTGAAAACTAAATCCTGTTAATATCTGGCATAAAGTTATATAAGACTCACTCTAGGGGATGAAGAGATAGCACAGCAAGTAAGAAACTTGCCTTGCATGCAGCAAATCTGGATTCGATTTCTGACATCCAATAAGGGTCTCCTGAGCACCAACAGGAGTGATCCCTGAATGTAGAGCTAGGAGTAAGCCCTGAGCACTTCTCGGTGTGACCCAAAAGCCAAAGCAAAAGAGGACTCACTCTAGCAAATAAAAATATTCTATCATTAAGATCTGCATTCCCTGTACTTTTCAAATGGATCTTCTGGGACCAAAAATGCACACCAATATTTAAAAAAAATGTGTGTCTTTGTGCTCTTCACAGGTTCCTAAGTAAAACAGATGGAAAGCACCTACCAACATCTAAGGTTGTTGCCATTATTTATGAGGTTTTGGAAAAGAAAGATAACATGGTGCAAGTAAGTCAGAAGGTTTAAGAATGGAAGGATTTGGGGGCTGGAGCAATAACATAGCGGGTAGGGCATTTGCCTTGCACACAGCCGACCTGAGTTTGATTCCCAGCATCCCATATGGTCCCCTGAGCACCTCTAGGAGTAATTCCTGAGTGCAGAGCAAGGAGTAAACCCTGTGCATTGCTGGGTCTGACCCAAAAAGAAAAAAAAAAAAGGAAAAAAAGAAAAAAAGAAAAAGAATGGAAGGATTTAGATCCTAGTCCTGCGACAGGAGAGATAGTAAATGGGGTAAGTACATGCTTTCATGCAGCTAACCCCGGTATAATCCCCAGAATCACATGGTTCCCAAAGCATTAAAAAATTTTTGTTTTAATCTCAATGTTACATATTTGTTGATAGGCCACTGGTCTGGATCCAGACAAGTTTCTTCTCCCCTGATCTCTGACTGCTCAGCCAAGAATTTGAAGGCTATAAGGATGCTAACAAAGGAAGAGTGCCATGTTTCATAGATAATGTCAGACTGAACTCCTCTCTAATAGTTCCTAAGTAAGGATATATTAAGGCTATCACTAAGCAGGAACTAAAGAAACTGTGGTCTGTCTGCATCAAGTCACTTCTCAATGACATGGCCCACTCATTAATCAAGACAGGGAGTACTATGCACCTCTTTCTTTTCCTCATTCTCTACACTGAAATTTAATTTACTTCTGAGTCAGCAACAGTCTTTGGCTGTGACATGAAGGACTTTCATTGAAATGTTGCCACAGTGGCTTAGGTCATTATTTCTATATTAACTGGATTGATACTGCCCTCCACATAGGACTCCTCAGAGCTATATATGAAGAACCTATCCATCTTGTGAGTATCACAGGAAGTAGAGGATTGTCTGCTATGTACAGTATTGCTCCCCCTACAGATCTGGGAAACAGTGTTTACTGCCTGAACTTATTGACAATCTTGGTCTCTGGACAACATTTGCAGTCTCTAAGCTCCAGTTATTATTCAGACTAAAAGAAATAGTGGGAACAGAAAAGTTGTCACATATCTGACATAGGCACTGTATGCATATTATGTGAATATTCCCAGCAATTACTAGGTAGTAAAACCAAAGAAAAATGAAAACAAGAGTCACAGTTTGAAATTGGGCAAAACATTTGACACTTCAATAAAGACGATTGTGCAAATTGAAAATAATGACATGAAAATGTATTCATTATCATTGGTATTTAGAAAGAAGACATATAACTCTGGCCCTTTAAAGATTAATATAATTGATAAACCCTTAATAAGACTAGTAAAGAAATGAAGAAGAGAAAAAATTCAAGTTGCTAATTTTTTGAATAAAAAGGGAGATATTACTAGAGATTATAGAAACATTAAAGTGATAATAAAGGAAAATTATTAGCAAATTTATGTCAATAAATTTAACAGCTTTTCACAAAGAAACTTTAAACGCAGATGACCTTGCTAGCAAAATTTATCAAGTATTTAACTAGTAAAGAAAAACAACCTTATAAAAATTCTTTCAGAAAGGAGGGAAACTTTGTTATATGAAGCCAGCATTATTTTGATACCAAAAGCAAGTAAGTATGTTGCAGGAAAAGAAAATTACAGAACAATGTTTCTTTTAAACATAAACATTCAAATTCTTCTTTTAGAAAGCCTACAAATACAATCCAGCAACATATAAAAGAACATTACATCATGATCAAGTAGGGTTTATTCCAGAAATGCAGAGCAATCATTTGAAAATCAATTAATATTATTCACCATAAAAGCAGAATAAAGACAAATCACATGCCACCTTAGTAGATGAAGAAAAAGCATTTGACAAAATTGAAAGCATATTTCTTAAAAAATTTCCAGTAAACAGAAAACAAAAAATAATTTTTCAATCTGATAAAATGCTTATAAAACCATAATATTTTAATGATGAAATATGAAAAGTATGCCCATGTTTACTTTCACATCTGAGTCAAGGCAAGAGTTTTCTAACGTCATAATCAAGTCTCTTTAAGATGAGTTCAAATTGTACTGTAAGCCTGGCTAGTGCAATAAGCAAAAAATGAAATAAAAAATATAAAGTTTAGAAAGCAATATGCAAGCTTGTTATTTGCACATGAAATGATTGTATGCATAGAAAATGCTATGAGATCTACAAACAAAACTACCGAAACTAATTTAGCAAGATTGCAAGATATAAAAATATAACATTAATTGCATTTCTATATATAAGAGAGGAACAATAGGAAAGAATTATTTACAGTTACATTAGCATGACAAAACATCAAATTTCTTGTAATAAATCCAACAAAAAGCATGCAAGACCTCTATATTGAAAATGACAAAATATTGCTGACAGAAATTAATAGATATAAATACATACCTATCGTGCATGGATTGGAGGATACAACATTGTTTAGGTTTTCATACTCTTCATATTGCTTTCTAGTTTCCAAGTAATTCCATTTGAAATCTGAAAATTTTTTTTTAAGAAAAGGACAGGGTGTTCAAATATTTATAAAAATGCAACAGTACAGAGTAGTTGAAACAATCTTCTAAAAGGAAGTTAATCCTAAAGGAATTATTCTAGATGATTTTTAAAAAACTTATAGTAGCACTACAGTAGTCAAGACAACATTTTGGGAACATAATGATAATCAGTTATGGCAAATTGGCCAATAGAATGAAATGCAATGTTCTGGAATTGACCTGCACTTACCTTGTCAATTGATTTTCAACAAAGCTATCAATTAAAGTTTACGTAGGGAAGTAAAGTGTATTTTCATTTGTTTTGTTTGTTTGATTACAAATAGTACTGCAACAACTAGATGATGTGAAAATAAGTGAGCTGCAACTCTCAATCCAATCCATATATAATTGGTATTTTGAAAAGAATCACTGACTTAAACTTCAAGGAAAACTAAATATTTTATAAGAAAATTTACCTCCCTAAACTTTCTTTTTTTAAAAATTTATTTTATTATTTAATTAGTGAATCACCATGAGGGTACAGATACAGATTCACACATTTTCGAGCTTGTTTTTCCCTCATACAATGTTCACAAACAAATCCCCCCACCAGTGCCCATTCTCCACCACCAATAAACCCAGTATCCCTCCCACCCCTCAGTCCCATCTCCCCCCTACCCCACCCCGCCTCTGTGGGGGGCGTTCCCTTTTGTTCTCTCTCTCTCCTTTTGGGTGTTGTGGTCTGCAATAGGGGTATTGAGTAGCCATCCTGTTCAATCTATAGTCTACTTTCAGCACGCATCTCCCCTCCTGAGTGGGTCCTCCAACCAGAGCTTACTTGAGCTCCCATTCCATCTCTTTTCTCCCTCCTCCTCTCCATCTCTCACTTTTTCCTTTTTGGACATTATGGTTCACAATACAGATACTGAAAGGTTTTTATGTATAACCCTTTACCTACTTTCATCACTCAGTTCTTGTCCAGAATGATCATTTCCAACTATTATTGTAATACTGGTTCCTTCTTTATTCTAACTGCCTTTCTCCCCCTTACATATTTGTGGCAAGCTTCCAACCATTGACCAGTCCTCCTGTTTCCCTGGCCTTGGATATTAGTCTTACACTATTTTTTTCATATTCCACAAATGAATGCAGTCATTCAGTATCTGTCCCTCTCCTTCTGACTCATTTCATTCAGCTTGATACTCTACATCCATTTATAAGCAAATTTCATGACTTCATTTTCCCTAACAGTTGCATAGTTGGTTTTTGTTTCTGTTTTTGTGCTTTGGTTTTGTTTTTGTTTTTTAGACTTACCCACCTAAAGTATCTCTTCTGTGTCTTCCCCAGATGTTCCACTGAAAGTTACCCCAACTCTCTTCAACATGTACCACAATTCCAGAAGACTCAGAAGAGGATAAGGTCAGAGATCAGAGAGATAGTATAGTATAGGGTTGAAGACACCTTCTTGAATATGACCACACGTGGTTCAATCCCTGGCATCAAATATGGTCCCTGAAGCACCACCATGGGCCACTCCTGAACACAGAGCCAGGAATAGACCTTGAGCATAGCCAGTATGACTCCTCAATCCTGCCCTCCAGAAATAAAAAAAAATTTAAATCAGAAATTATCCACCACCATCACTTTGGACATTAGCTCTCCTGTCCTTAAATGGGGTGGTAATGCAACTTAAGTGAATAGTTTTTCATGCATCATGGTCATTCAGAGGTCTGGTAAGAGCTAAAATAAGAGTGGGGCTGCTTTTGCATGGGCTGCCGTGCTTGCCAAGCATTTGCAGAATGCTCTCCTATCTCTCAGCATTGAAAAACTCCTTCTTATATCTCACAAATAGATATCCTCCTTAGAAATACTGCCTCTCAGACTCAGGATTGAAGCTCTCTGCCAGTACTGATGGGAATCATAGCACTGTAAGGATTGTTCTGACAATTAACATGAGTTACAGTTAACACTAGAAGAACACTGTGTCTACACTTACCCTGATGCTAGGACAAAGCAAAACTCACTAGCATTCTATTACGTGCTCATGATCAGGCATAATTGTCACTATAAGAATCCAAAAGAAAAAAGCACAAAGACCCAAAGTGGTTGCTCATCATTATACTCCAGGTCACACAGCTAAAAATGAATGCCCAGTTGAGAATTCAGGTGAACTGACTCCAGAGACAGTATCTTGAAAGTCATCTTCTTCATCTTAATTTAAATCTATTTTGTTTGTTCTAAGATTGTTCTTTCTCTCTCTCTCTCTCTCTCTCTCTCTCTCTCTCTCTCTCTCTCTCTCTCTCTCTCTCTCTCTCTCTCTCTCCCCCCCCAGGCACTGTGCTTTGCAATACTGTTACTGAAAGGGTATTATGCATATCACTTTGCCTCATTTCAGCACTCAGTTTTTGTCCAGAGTAATCATCTCCAATGACCATTGTCATAGTGGTCCCTTCTCTGCCCTAAATGCACTCTCCTTCTCCCCTTCTACCATAGACCAGTCCTCCTGGCCTTTGTTTCTATTGTATTTGTGTATTATTCACATAATATATATATATATATATTATCATGCAAATGAGTCGATTGTTTGCAATAATTATAAGTTTGTCCCTCTCCCTCTGACTCAACTAACTTAGCACAATACTCTCCATGTCCATCCATGTATAAGAAAATTTCATGAGTTCTTGTTTCCTAACAGCTCATGTTCTGTTGTGTATAAATTAGCTTCTTAGCTGAAACTTCATGTTCTTTTTGGTCTACGCAGTGGATTATCTATAAGAGTTTATTGATTAGGCTAGAAGGAGACGAGTAAGTCACTGATGTGTACTAAATGTCAAGCACTGTGCCAAATGCTCCATATACTATTACAGCAATAACCAGCCAAATTAGATATCCCTCCCTCCTTGCTACTTTAGTGATGAACAAAGTGGACATCTTTAAGGAAACTTACCTAAAGTTACACAGCTCATTGTGGGCAGTGAGGAAATTTCAACTTAGCCTTAAGACCCTGCTACTAAACCAGCCTCTACCCTAGCACATTTCAGTGGAAGTTGGCTAAAAGGTAATTTAAATTCATGTGAAATTAGTATCTGCAGTCTGAAAAACTCATTAATTCTCTCACATACTTGCCCCTTGTTGCTAACTCATTGACACCTCTGTAACTTTGCTCATTCTGGCTTCTTTTTCCCTGCGCACCATATGTCCTCCCTAGCTCTATCCATCAAGGAACTTTAAGTCACTGCTTCCTTCTGAACATCTCCTTGACTTCTATGGTGAAGTAACTTCTGTTTTGACCTGTAAGCTCTCAGAGAATGCCTCATTCCTTCCACTTGTGAAATATCTCTTTTGTGTTATTAATTCATTTTTGACCTTTCACCATTTATATATTGCCTTATTCCAAAGACACAGGAAATTCCTAAATGACAGGGATGGTGTTCACGTGATACATATCCTACATTCCTATGTATTTTGTACATGCAAACTTGACGTGCCACCTCCCCTAAGGGGCTTTCCTGACAACCCTATCTAGGATAAGAGCTTTCCCCCTTTTCTTGTCTCATTTTCCCAGATGGCATTCTCTAGTATAAACTCTTAGTGAATTTCTTAATAGTTAGTTTTCCTCATTGGAATGTGAACTCCATCCATATAGGATGTTCAAGGTGGGCAAAATGGCTCAAAGCACATGTTCTGCATGCAGGAATGCTGGATTTAATTCCTAGCACCGTGTGTGAGATACAGGAACTCTGGATTCAGTTCTCCCATTGTTCCCTGAGTACCAAGCCAGAAATAATCCCAAAGAAAAACAAGTGTGTCTTCTATCACCTCAGAAAAACAATGTGAGCACCCTGAGGTCAGGCAATATTTCTTTTTTTCCTGAATATTTAAATCTAAAACAGCCTAGCCAACAGAAGTTGTTGAGTGACAGACTCTATGTGTGAGTAACAAATTTGAGAACACAGCTATAATAATCAATTTGAGAACACAGCTATAGTGGATGCCAGTTGATTGGAAAGAGGCTCACTAAGACCAGAGACAAAAACAGCATATGTGCTGGATATTTTCATTCTCTCTGACCTTCACCTTGCTCTGTATTCTGAGAATATGAGCTGTAATTTACAGATTCTTTGCCTAGATGATCTTGCCCTTCGTTTTTGAGTGAGTCTAGACAATGAAAGTTTCAACAGTAGATCAGATGGTAAGAGAAAATTAGGTATTTATCCACTAAATAAATGGTTCTTTCTTTTCTGTGTTTCTATAATGGAAGAATCACCCTATGGAAAGTCTCTCCTACAACTACAGCACCCCCTCTGCAACAAACACACACACACACACACACACACACACAAACATACACACACACTTTCCCAAAGTGTGGTAACTTCTCTCCTTGCTCCTCCCTCTTCCTTGGTAACAGCAATCAGTTGTTAGTCTCAGGGTGTTCTATCATGCCTTGTTTAGTTGCTTTAACTCCCTTTAGTCCTTTGTAAACACTTCCTTCATTAAACCCTTTCAATCTTCTTTCTCAGCTAGGAGGGACCAAGTCAGACTTGGTTAAATAGTCTTTTAGATAACATCAAGAATAAAAGATCAAGAGGAATAGTCAGAGAGAAAGGAAATCATAGAGTGGCAGTATTATGTGCATAATCCCTGTGATTGGGAAGTAGCTCAGGTGAAGTAAAAGGTAAACTGCTAAGAATATTTCCTGGAAGAACTTTGGATCCAAAAAATATTCCATTCTCCATCTTTCAGTTCACAACAAGAACAAAAAACATTTGAATAACTTCTCTTATTCAGTCCTTAGAAGTGAAATGGGCCAAGATTTAAACTAACAGGAGAGTTGAAAAAAGCAGAGGTTTCTTATCTGGAGAATTCTCTCTAAAAGGGTTCCCTGACCTCAGTGTCACATGCAAATTTAAACAATATGCCCTAAACACTTGAATAGATAACTCATTATACTCAACTTAACTCCCCCAATACAAGCTAACATGCTAGCACACCCAGAAATGGTTCTGTTGGCTATGGATGAGAGAGAGAAAGAAGAGAGACTATACTGGATTATCCTTTGGTACAGTTGGAATGATTGCTGGTCTATGGGGAACACAAAAGACCTCCAATTAATTATTACTGGAGAAGATGAAATCATAAACAAAATTCCTTGTAATAAATTTTTCAAATGAGAGTGCATGTTTTATTTACAGAACTGGCCCATTTTGGGCTTTAAATCTATGAACAAAAACAAACACTGTGCTTTTTTTTTTAATCCAACAGACAGGGGAAAAGTACTCAATAGCCTTTCTTTCTCCTCCTGCCAAGGAGAACACGTGCTCTGAGCTACAGAGAAGGCAGACCCAGAATCTGTTGGTTACAAGAATAAATGCATTCATTTTGCTATTCAGAGAAAGATTTAAGCTATAGTGATTTTTCCACAATGATGGCAAAAAGAATAAAAGAAAAATATAAAAAAAAGCTACACTAAGATTCAGATTTTTTACTTTTAATTCAGCATGACATTCGATAGAAAGTTGAATGCAAAGATGCAAAATGTAAACATCTATAAAAATCAGAAATTCACTTGATCATAGCATTCAATAGGAAAAAATGAAAGAACTTAGAGGACAGGATTCTGGTTTAATGTCTTATTTGTCCTTTGTCTACCTATCATCCAGCCAAGTTATTCTGAACCTTGGGGAAAAGGTACCATCCATAAATTTACATAGATCTCACACACAATATCTGGTGATATTTGAAATGATATTGTTAATTGTGGATTGTGGGATAACATCACATGAGGCTGACACCCAAGGACAGTAGATACAAGGGCCAGGGCGATTGCCCCATAGTTGGAAGACTGCTTCATGAGCAGCGGGAAGAAGGCAGATGGAATAGAGAAGGGATCACTAAGAAAATGATGGCTGGAGGAATCAGTCGGGATGGGAGAAGCATGCTGAAAGTAGATAATGGACCAAACATGATGACCTCTCAGTGTCTGTGTTGCAAGCCATAATGCCCAAAAGTAGAGAGAGAGTATGGGGAATATTGTCTGCCATGGAGGTGGGGGGGAGGGTAGGAAATGGGGGTATACCAGGGATATTGGTGGTGGGGAATATGCACTGGTGGAGGAATGGGTGTTTGATCATTGGGTAATTGTAACTCAAACATGAAAGATTGTAATAACTATCTCACAGTGATTCAATAAAAGTCTTAAAAATAAATATAAATAAATGAATGATCATTAAAAATCTATAAAGATTTATTTTCTGACAAGTATTTGGTAATAAATTGGAGATGTACTAGGGACTAGGCAGATATTAGGTTAAAACTCTGCAGGGTTGGATTGCTCTTTTCCAGTAATGGTACATCATAAGTTTAAGAGTGATGTACAGTGGATTGTCCACCCTGTATTCATTTCCTGTGCCTGCTACAATAAATTGTCATTAACCTGGTGATAAAGTAGCACTGTAGCACTGTTGTAGCACTGTCATCCCGTTGTTCATCGATTTGTTCGAGCAGGCACCAGTACCATCTCCATTATGAGACTTGTTACCATTTTTGGCACATGGCATACGCCATGGGAAGCTTGCCAGGCTCTGCTGTGTGGGCGAGATACTCTCAGTAGCTTGCTGGGCTCTCCAAGAGGGATGGAGGAATCAAACCTGGGTTGGCTGCATGCAAGGCAAATGCCCTACCCGCTGTGTTATCACTCCAGTCCCTACGTGACAAATTAACAGAAGTTAATTCTCCTAAAATTCTAAAGGTCAAAGCTAATATCAATGGGCTAAAATCAAAGGCTCAGCAGGATTATGCTTCTTCTAGAACTCCAGGGATGAACTCTTACCTTTGCCAATTTCTGGTGACTGCCAGCAATCCTTGGCTCATTGCTATATTTCCAATCTTGACACTCATTTCTCATTACTTTCTCTTCATCTGTCTGTGTAGCTTCTCCCTCTGCCTCTTTCTTATAAGGTTACTAGTAATTGCATTTAGCGTCCTCCTGGGGAATACAGGATATTATCCATATCTGAAATTTCTTGACCTAATAATATTTTACAGACATACTTTTCATTATAAAGTAACATTTTTACACTAGAAATTGGGACCCAATGCCTTTGAGGACAATTATTGAACATACTGAGACCCAAGAAGATATACACTTGAGGTCCAGAAATCAAGGGATAAAAGTAGAATTCCCCTCTTGTAGTCCCCCAAAATTTCCCTCAAAATTTGTGTTTCCTGCACACACGAATTCAGGTTCTGCTGTCTCAGAGGTTCTGATTTATAGGGAAAGAACATTTCTAATAGGTAGTAAAATGAGTATTCCATAAAGTTTGAAGTTATGACTACTTAGACTTATGAGAAGCAGGTAAAGAAAGGAGCTATTATGCCAGAGGGAGGAATGATTGTTGCTGTGAAATAGAGCAGGGAGGAATGTGGCTGGAATTCAGAGGATGCACAAGGAGTACCTTTTGGTTCTTCTGTTCCCAGTGGAAATGATGAATAGACCCCTGGAGTTCTAGGCATTTATTAAGAACAAGACTAGTAATATCTCAAACTCCTCAGGATAAATGTGAGGGGTCCGAGATACAGTACAAGAGTAAGGCATTTGCCTTGCACATGGCCTACCAGAGGAAGTATTGGAAATGAGTGGGTGTAGCCTAAAAACATTTCCCCTGCACCCCTGCAAAAAAGGAACAAAACCTCCCAAAATCCTAGATCACTAAATGGGACATTGAACAATGAGCAGTGGTAGTGCTATACGAGGAGGAAAACAGAATAGGTGGGGGGAAATGAGATGATAAAAGCCAATTTTAAAATACTGACTGGAGATTATTCAAGCATGCATCTTACATTAAATGTTCTGGAAATTTGAAGTTCAGAAACACTGTGAAACTTGATTGATAGAGGAAGTGGGAGTTACTGTATGTTTTAATATGGGCCCTGGAGATTCCTTTGGTGCCTGTAGAGGATGCTGTGTGTACCAAACACCTTCTTCATAACTAAAGTTTTCCCAGTTACTGAAACCGTCTCCTATTAATGGTTTCTGCTGCGAACCTGTGATGGAATTGCTATCTGCTGATGGAAATTCCCCCAAGCCTAGTAATGCTTTCTTTCTGGGCCAGCATACATTTGATAGCCAGTTGCCGTGAGCTCTCCACAGTCAAGGTATTCTACCTTGACTTGAATTCATCTCCAAAGGACTATGTCAGAATTAGAAAGCGTCCTGGGATGACCCATGCAAGTGAATTTATTCATTTTCTACCTTTGCCTGACCTTGTTACCCACATTCCCTGTCAGTTTTACTCTTGAGAATGCTTTCTGAGCAATCAGTGCATTTTCCATCTAGAGTCTGTTTCTAGAAATCTTATCCAGACACAGTGATTATGTCAAACTCTCCAAACCCACCTCTAATTCTAACCACAGCTTTAGTGGATATAGCCATGCAAACTAAGACTCATACTGACCAGGTCCCACCTCAAACAAGGACTCATACATGTCTTTTCATCGTCCCGAAAAGTCTCCTGACATGTGCATATACCGAGTTCAGAAGTGCAAAGGAACTAATGACCCTTAAATTTAAAAATTAAAAATAATAAAATAAATCTCACAGATTAGTAAGTATAAGATGGCTAGGGTAGAAAACTGGGATGAGAAGCACATCTAAAGATGAAGTATAAAAAGACAAATGCGGAAGGGCCAGACAGAAAGCTCAGAAGGCAGAATTTAATCCTCAGAACCACATAGTCCCCTACGCCCTTCTGGGAGTGATCCCTGAGCAGAAAGCTAGGGAGTAAGCCCTGAACACTTCGAAAATAAACAAAGACAAAGGAGGAAGTGGTTTTAGCTCATAGTATAAGACAAAAGAGGAAAGGTGCCATTTGAGGAGGACAGAGAAGAAAAAATCTGATTATGGGGACAGAAAAAAAAGGTCCTGGTAAGAAGGAAGGGCTGGGGAGAATCCAGAGAAAATAAAGTATCAGGTACATGGATTAAGGTCACTGGTGATAAAGCAAGAAAGAGGACTGTGTTTGGGACTGTAAGATGCCAGAAAGGAGAATTGAGGCTTTGTTTTTCTCTTAAAATTACTTAGTATCTATGATGCTGTTGATAAGTCATTTAGGGCACACTCTTGCCAAACAGTAAAAAAAGAGAAAGATAACTTGACATATGATCCAGCTGACTTTTGAATGGTTCCATGAGAGAACAGGTTGGATAGTATGCAGGATGCTAATCTAGAAAAAGTTAACATTCATTGGATGTTTACTATGTCAAATGTTGATCTTTATTTGCATTACCTAAAGGAATACCCCAAAGTTTATGAGATTGTTATTGATGCTATCTCTACTTTATAGGCAAGGAGACAGAAATAGAAACAGACTAGGTTTGTACCCAGTCTAACTAGGAGATGGTAAATTGTTAATGTAACAGAGGCAATGTGGTTTCTGTGACCAGCACTTAACTGCTATGCCGGTCAGACAGGGGTAAGGACTGGATAAGATGAGCCATTAGCACTGCTTGGAACAAAGTACTAGATCTTCCATTGGTCTCTGCTCAGAGCAAGGGAGAGGATCTGGAATGTAGAAGAGAGACCTAACCCAGCTTATAGTGTAGGAAGTGGACTAGTTTTAATTTTGGTTTTACTTCAAGAGTTTCCCCGATCTTCTATGTCTGAGCAATTCACTCTTTGTCAACAGGAAGAAGTGGAACTCCATATTGGCCATGGATTTCCATGGTTCACCTTGTAGCCATAGATATCAATCCACCTTGTAACCATAGATAACCATTTGAATCTTCAAACTTTTATATTTTCATATACCTGTTTCTAAATAGCCCTTTATTAAAATCCCAATTATTTATTAAATGTTAAGAAGCACCTTTCATAGATTTAATTGTTCTATGTCTTTTACTAATCAATAACAGTAGCTAACAAATACCTACATACATCAGATCACTGAGTTCTCACAACTATATGAAATAAGTATAATACTATCATCTACATGTTTTAAATAACAAACCAGAAATACAAAGAGGTAATATGACAAATGTAAAGTCAATCAGTGGCAGAGAGCTGAAGAAATTGATGGTGACATTTGGCAAGTTAACAGAAGGAACCTAAGGCTATTGATATCCTGGCTGGGTAATTATGATGTTGCCAGACTGCAATCTCTAGAAATGTCTCCCATAAGACATTGCTCCTGCCAGGAAAAAAGAAAACATAGAGATACTCCAGATATTCTTGTTCACCAAATTCTTAGGATTCAAATCTTTATTACCCATGATGTTGTTTTATCTTTAAAACATCATATGAAGAAAAAGAAGGCAATTGCTATGATTCTGAGGCTCCAATATAATTATTGGCTTAAAGTTCATACAACTGTTTTCAAAGGGAACAGAAGCCAGAAATAAAAATAAACATATAAAAATATGAATATATACACTAGAAAACATCCAGCTACTTATTCATTGTTATGATATTGTCTAGGAGATTATGCAACTGGTTTACAGGGTGGGGGTACAAAGTATAGAAAAAGATATGTGAAGTGTCACAAAGTGGAATTTTTGCAAGTTTTCAAGAAGCAGAGAAAGATTTTCTTGAAGGATGTTGAGGAAAGCCTTTCCAGGTAATCCAGAGAATTCTCCAGAGAGAGCGTGAGGATGAGGGTAGGGCTAGTATATAATGAAGTAAAGAAAGGTAAGGTGTGGCATTAATACAAGGTGTAATAGGGAAAGGTTTTAGTGGACAACGAGGTGATGGTCAGACTCTGGAGATCCCTAAGGGATGCAAAGAAACTTGAACACTATCCTAGAAAGAGTAGTAACCATTTTAATCCCTGGAGAAATGTGGTAGGGTTTTAATATCCATCCTCCAAAGATAAAAGATGAAAATGCAAAGAAAAAGGAGAGAACAAATAGAAGAAACATTTCACAGGTCAAATTAGTAAAGCCTCATAATGATCTGTGATATAGTTATCATAATTATGAGCAAGAGTTTCAAAGATGATTTCAAAGTCATTCAGAAATGACCTTCCAGTTTCCAAGATGGAGGAGTAGATGAATAAGTAATGGCATTTGTTGAGAAACTTTAGGAAGGATAGCACATATGAGGGCTTCTTTAACTTTTTTTGACACATGACCCCCTTTCACCAAAAAAAATGCATTATGGTGTTACCAAAAATACCCTGCAGTTGATTTTAAATTGTCACATATTCAGATACCTTTTACTGTTGTCAAATTTTTCATGAGTCCTACATTAAGTTATATGACCCTTGATGGGGTCATAACCCATGGTTTGTTTTAAGAAGTTTAGGCAAAAATGATCCTGGGAGCCAGAGGACTATAAGATAAAAATGCCAAGAGATAGGGAAACCAGAGAGGTGAGAGAGGAAAACTAAATAAAATGAGCAGATGTTCAATCTATCATTAACAGGCATGGCACTGGGAGTGGGGATTCAAAGAACAGTTCTTGAGTACCCTACTCAAAGAGTGTATAGTCTAGAAGAAGACTCAACCCATCAGTGTTGTGTCTGCTATGTGATAGGAGCCAAGACATATTCTGGATGCATGGAGGAAGCATGAACAAAGTAATAATTATTCTATTGTGCAAGGATTGGTCAGAGGGGATCTGAGGTGTTTCTTGAAGGAATATGTGTTTACACAGACAATGCAGAAAAGGTTCCCAGCAGTGTTAAGCATATAGAGGTTTCTACTTATATTGCCTTCAAATAGTCCCATATGTCTGGGAGACGGGGACATCTTTAATGGAAAGAGAAGAGGTATAAGTTATGATATGAGGATATGGATGATGGAGGATAAATGATAAATAGTCCAGAATATCTTGATAATTGTTTGAACAATGGTAACAATCAATAAACTTTAGCAGAGGCCTACCATAATAAATTTTGGATTTTGGAATCAGGAAATGACAAAATCACAGCATGGATGCACTCCATCTCAAAAAAAAAATAGAAAAATAGATTGAAGATTTATTATAGATAAGAGCAAAGAATTTCATACACCTTGCCTAGACTAGTTCTTGCGCTGATTATTATCATTATAAAAATTCACTATTACTGAGCACTTATTGTGACATATGCTATCTTAATATTTCATATATTTATATACACAAATATGTTGTGTGTATATGTTTGAGTGTGTGTGTGTGTGTGTGTGTGTGTGTGTGTGTATGAACCAATCCTACCACTCTTATGATGTAATTTCACTAGAACATGATGAGGGTCAGAAACTGGGATTTGAACCCAAAGTCATGCAAATCTCAGAGCTAATGCTTTTTAAATTTTTTTTCTTTTTGGGTCACATCAGGCTATGCACAGGGGTTACTCCTGGCTTTGCACTCAGGAATTACTCCTGGTGGTGCTAAGGGTTTCATATCCAGCCACGTGCAAGGCAAACATCCTACCCACTGAACTATCGCTCCAGCCCCAGAGCTAATGCTTTTATACCACTGTAGCATGCAGCATCCTCACAGTGATGACTCACATTTGTGAGCACCTCTTAGGAATCAGGCGACCAAGTGAAATCCAAGCCTTCTGATATGACGGAATTCTGACTTGGATTATATGCTGTGTATGAAATGACTTTCACCAGTTGACTCTTTAAGTGTTTTACAAATGCCTACACAATACATAAATGTGTGTTTCTAAGAAGTGGCCTTTGTATCCTTGAGACTGAAGCATAATCAGGCCCAACAACCAGTTAATAACTGTCCATAAAGGCTCAGATACAGGGAGGAGCAAGGTTGCTCCTAGCGCAATTTTCCTGCTTCGGTAGCCTGCCCCTTGTACAATGGACTTGGCATCAATGGCTACTCAGAGCGAGGCTTAACCAACCCACAAGCCCCTCATTAGTCATACCTCATCAAAGCTGACTGCTCCATTCCAACATGGGGCAGATCAAGGGTCCTGAAGAATTTGGGTTACTGGGCAAACCCAGTTCTATTCACTAAATGTCACTTTAGCAGAAGATCCAACATGATAGCACTGCCATAGTCAAGGTTCCTGGGGCAGACACTAGAGATACAGCTCCAACAACCAGGAAGCTGCCTGAGATCCCTTTGGGCATTGATTCCCTCATGGGAAGAGAGGAACTGGAGGGTTCCTAAGGAAAATAGTTGGAAGAGGATCACTGGAGAAAAGTTGCTGTAGGCAAAGAACCTCACCTTGGAATTTATATTCCTGCCGTGAAACAATGAGAGCTGATTATCTCATCCAGTTAGAGAATTGTTGACATGCCTGTGCATGTTTGAAACCTTTTTTTGTGATATACATCCTTAAATATATACATAGATCTGAACCACCTACTTGGGTTGACATATATGCATTATAAAGATTCACACATGTAAAGATTCTCATAAAAACTAAACCAAGCAAAAATATTCACACAGAGGCCTGGGAAATGGCAGAGAGCCTATGTTTTCCCTGGGCCTGAACAAGGTTCAATCCCTAGCACCACATGAGTTCCCTCTAAGTTACCCAGACGTAACCATGGAGGTTTCTGAGCATTGTTGTGGTGGCCTTGGTGGTACCCAGAAATTCAAGGTCAGGAAACACCACATCCTCAAGTCCTAACGTAAATGAATAGCCCAGTTGATGGAGAATCACTAGAAGTGGTTCCTACATCCCTTGGGCACTGAGACCTCTCCCCCTAAAATATTCCCATATTTATATATGTGTATTATATATATTATATATATTATTATATATATGTACATATGTAATCCCTTCAATGCCCAAGATCCAGAGACTATAAAACAAGCTCCCAGAGGAGAGCAATGCAGAGTCTCCTGCCCCCGCACCTGGCTGTCTTCACCAAGGCCCCTCAGAGGGGGGTGGGTTGAGCTTCCCTCCCTGCCCTGAACAGAGCCAGCCCAGCAGCTGAAGACCTCCGGAACATAGCCACAACCATGCTCGAGACCACTTTCCACATGCTCGGACAAAGCTCACTCATGAAGGAACTGGCAGAGGAATCCAGGTGTACAGGACCCAGAACTGAGATCTCCAAGCCTGCTCGGATGGGGACTGGGCCTCCTCCATCCAGATCCCCTTTTTTCCAGTAGCTAGGCAGCCACACCCACAAACTGCTCTGTGTAATCCCATCAACAACCAAGATCCAGAGACTATAAAGCAGAGCTCTCCTTAATGTCTAGTTCTTCCTCTCAGAGAACCCGGCAAGCTACTGAGAATATCCTACCCACACAGCAGAGCCTGGCAAGCTCCCAGTGGTGTATTCGATATGCCAAAACAATAACAATGATGGAGCTCATTCCACTGACCCTAAAAGAGCCTCAAATACGGCACCATTGGGAATGATGAGTAAAGAGAGAGGCTGCTAAAATCTCAGGGTTAGGACGAATGGAGATGTTACATGCCTGCTTGAGCAACTTGATGAACAATGGGATGACAGTGATACAGTGATATAGATATAGATGTACATACACACACACACACACACACACACACACACACACACACACACACATATATATATATATATATATATATATCCTTGCTCATGAGTGCACATCAATTGTTTAGAAAACATTTACCCTCAGGACCTTAATCTTATATTTTCCTCTCCAAAAAATGCAAATTATCCTTGTAGACAGATTTTTGTTTTTTTGTAGCAGAAGTGGCCTGTTCCATGATCTTGATACCAACCATTCTCCAACAAATCTGCAGAAAAATCTAAAGATGGTATTTGAAATTGTAACAAACATAATTTATATCAGCTTTTAGAAAGTACTTCCCAGTTAAAAATATCACTATTTAAAACCCTGTTGGGTGGCAAATATTTGAATGCCAGAGATATCAGTAAGTTGAAATATCAATTCTGCCTCAGAAAAGTTATATTCTATAAATTAATCGGTTCTTATTACATTTTAATTATTATATTGTCATAATCAAACCACACAAAGAAAAAAATAGCACGTAGTTCATTAAAACAAATTCAAGTATCATCTTTTCTGAGACAGAGGGTCCCCCCAGACTATAGTGGGCATCCCTAGAGGACAGTTTTGTTACCCCGCTTTTCCATAGGTATCAAGGCAACGAATTTTAGTCAAAACCTTGATAATGAAACCATTTTCAAGTTATCTATCACACAAAGAAAATGTTTCTTTCTGGATTTATACAACAAGTACTTTGCCATGCAGTATGAAAATACTTAAAAATTTCAGGGAGAGAGGAAAATAGATGTTTACGTTCTAATCACATTTGATGCAGTTTCACAATCTTTGAAGATACAACTCAAAGGACAAACTTCTAAATCTGAAATATGTAAGCCAGAAATGTACTTCAGTGGTAGAGGCTTGCTTTTGCATGCAGCCAACCTGGGTCCCGCAATCAGCATCACATGTGGTCCTCCAAGCACTGCCAGGAGTAATCTGTAAGAACTGAGCCCAGAATAAGCCCTGAGCATAACCATCTATGGCCCAATAACTAAAAGCAAAGTACGTGCCTTTGTGCATCTTTCATGGGTCCTTGTTTATTGTCTGTTTAGATTGAGGCAAGGAGTATGGAGAAGTGATATTTCTCCCTCTAATTTTGGGATCTGAAAGCAAGTAGAGCCTGTGTCCCAATTCCCTTCTATTCCTGGGAAGATGGTAACTTTCCAAATTCTCCTGTAATTCAGAAGACAATGGAAACAGAGGGTTGTTATAATTGCTTGGGACATGTAGATTTAAGGTTGAACTCAGACTTATTTAATATCCCACACAGTGGCCAGAAAGTGCTTAAAGAATCATCTCAAAGTTATGGACCAAAGACCTCGTTGTTGGTCTTTGGAGATGAAAAGGTCACATAACATTCTATGTGAATTAATGAGCTAGACCAGATAAAAGCCTGGATATCCAGCAGATGTTAGCAAGAAAAGAATATACAGTAACTACTGTCATTCTGCTCCATCCCTATCCTTCCTCACTTCTAAGTTTGATGCTATAAACCCCTCCCATAAAGAATTTAAACCCAATGATGGAGAAAAGGTAAATAAGAAGAAATGTCTGAACTAAGATTAAGTTTTTGCCAAGACTGGACTTGGTTTTAAGTTTATGAAAAACATTTTTTCCCCCACACCTCATCTCATAGCTTGGGAAATTGTATCAACTATTCAACACTAATGGTCTGTCTGTCTCTATTTCCCATTCTTCCAATCTATGTCAGCCTTAGGGAGACACTTGTCAAGTATGAATTTTACCATGCTTAGCCTCATAAGAAGACAGGTTTGCAAATAGATCTCCACTCAAGGTTTGGCTCACATCACATGCTACATCCTTAGTCAAGGCAAATTATTCTTCCTCTGAGTTTTCTTTTTCTCTTTCATGAAGTGTAATAATCTCAGGGCCTCTTCATTGGAAGCCATCAGAATTTCATGAGATGATGCAGGTCTTAGTTCAGATTAGGTGTCCAATTAATACTTCCAAGTCTCTAATAATGGTTTCTATCATCTGCTTTTTTGTTTCTTTTTTAATATTTCTCTTCCATCTCCCAAAAAAAAAGCAACAATTCCTTCTGCTGTCACTTTACTCTGGAGACATTAGATGGTCTATTATTTTCTGTGCCCCTCAGGGTATATTTAGGTCTTCACACTGGGCCTAAACAGTATTTATCCTAATTTATCAGGTTACCTGTTCATCTTTTTCAAAGGCCAGAAGCCCTCCTCAATTTCTACAGTGATAACCCTGGACTCCCTTAGGACTTCTAGTTCTCCTGACCCAAGAAGGGATCCAAAGAACAAGAAGGAACACTTCTAAAAGACAGAAGTGGGTGTGGGGGAGGGTCAGGGACAAGTTGAGAAGTAGGTTTGTCAGAGTCCTCCAGTGTGACCCATGGGCTTAGGGCAGCCTTGTATCACAGCGGGCTGGGATTCAGGGTTTCCAGGTCAACTTTCATCTTTGCACATGGTGTTTGTCCCTTTGATCCTTGAGCAGATCAAACAAAGCTCACTAATCAATGACTTCCCTCCTTGCCTTTAAGAGCAGACTATCAAAAACAGCCTGCCCCCTTTTTTGCTTCCCTCCCAACCTCCCTGTTTTCCAGTCAAAGACCTTTGGTCCCTAAGACCCGACCTTCCTGTTTTATAGTGAAAGGCATTAGGTACACAAGGTGGCCTACCTGTCACCTCTCACCCCCACCCCAAGTAAAGCAGGTGTGGTTGTCATTTAACTTCTTAAATTCAGATCATTGCAGAGACATTTCAGTACTCACTGATATACCCTGGTTATGTACTTACCTGTCGCCTAGACCTGTGGGTATGGGCACAACTGAGGAAGACGGAGATGGGTGTGATAAAGAACATGTCATAAATGTCTGAGTTTGGGTTTTGGAAGCATCTAGTAATGAGTGAACCAGTGGGGGAAAAACATATTGGGGGTAAATAGAAACCTTTCTTAGTTTGTTTCCTTCTTTCTGTAATTGGAATGTTATTTACTGTCCTGCCTTCCTCGCAAAGTGGAAATGAGGATGGAGCAAGGTCATGAATGTCCAAGATCATATGGAATTAAGATGTTCTGGATTTATATTGGGGTTGTCTAGTATTTCTAGACCTTAGAAATTGGGAATGATCAAATTAACACTTTTAGACGAGCTTGGGTCCCCAAATTATCAAAGTCTACAGAATTGAGGAATTTCTTAGGATGTGAGAATTTTGGTGCTAAAACCAGGAAAATCCCAGTAAAAAAGTGAGTGAGTTTGTCACTCTGCAAATAAGTAGTATTTGAGAATTTTTTATGTAGTGTGAATATTTAAAATTAATTTTTATTTAAAACGGAGTTTTAAATAAAACCATGGTTTTACAAAGTTTCAAGCATTTAGTGTTCCAACACCACCAGAGTGTCTTTCCCTCCACCAATATCCCCAGTTTCCCTCTCGATTCCAAATTGTCCCCGTAGGCACATAACACAGTTACTTTATATTGCTTATTCCAACAAAACTTTTAGAACTGGCAAATAGAATGATAAGAAAATAAATCAGTAAAAGTCAATTAGTGATTACTATATGCTTTTGACCTGTAAAGAAGAAAATTAAAACCATTTAATACACTACAATAAAATTCCTATTCTCATTTATAATACACATTTTCAACTCTGGAATCTAAAATATATTACATTAAATTTTATTTTATACTTGGATTTCATTTTGGAAATAATCATGTCTCATCTGACATTAATAAACTTTTAAAGCAATTCTGTGTTAACATATTTTAGAATTTTCATGGAATTGGTAAGACCCATTTTACCTTACAGTTTATATAAACATTGTGGTTTTCAGAGTTGCTCATGATGATTTATTACAGGCATTCAATATTCCAACACCAATCCCATCACCATTACATCTTCCCTCCACCATTGTTTTCAATTTTCCCAATCATCCTTAAGTCTGCCCCATTGGGGAAAAATAAAATTAAAATAAATTAAAGTACAATTATTAAGCAGGCCCTCATAATTTATTTTATATTGCTTATTTTCAATAATTTGCTCACAGAATGATCAAAAAATGTTTTCTTGGAAGAAAGTGAAAATCGTTGTATCTCACCATGGTGCCATTAAGTCCTTGTATAAGAGATTACTAGGAATTTGTTACAAGTTAAACCTTCTGTGTTTATGTTTTGGTACTTGAGATTGAACTAAAGCAATAACACAGTGGGTAGAGCATTTGCCTTGCACACAGCCGACCCAGGTTTGATTCCTCCATCCCTCTTGGAGAGCCCGGCAAGCTACCGAGAGTATCCCACCCTCAAGGCAGATCCTGGCAAGCTACACGTGGAGTATTCGATATGCCAAAAACAGTAACAGCAAGTCTCACAATGCAGACATTAATGGTGCCCAATCAAGCAAATCAATGAACAACAGGACGACAGTGCTACAGTGCTACTTGAGATTAGTTGCCTTTTATGTTACATCCCATCCAATCTGGTATACTACTACTGGTTTATCAGTTTTGTAGAGTCTGAAATGTTGTTCCAGGAAGTCTGGAAGTTTTAATGGGGTGATAAAGTTGGAGTTAATTTTTTGACTGGGTGGTGACTTCGTGGTATGAGTGACTTCCAGGACTTCAGAAAGTACAGGGAGATGTGGGGAGATACTCCATCCCTACTCAGCCGAGTACTGAAGATTTCGCTCACAAAACCCACAGACCTGAATTTTTCAGCATATTTACTTCTAGGTGAGGCTTAGTGCCTAGGTGATAGAATATGGCCAGCAGGCATGGCAGATTTTGGAGTGTGGAAGCAATTGGCTTGTGGGAATCTGTTTGGCTGGACCAGCCCTGAGCCCACCCCCCTCCAGCATGCCCCAGATGACAGAAAAAAGATCATCTAGAAAAAAAGTCATCTGCCTAAAATAAGAATTCTTCCCTTTGAAAATTCAAAAGGTGACACCCAAACCTCAGCATTTCAGAATGTGACTTTGACGATGAAGTCTTTAAAAACAGGTGATTTCCAGATGAGATCTGGAGCAGCTGCGCACGCACGGCCCCTCTGATCCTTAAAGACTATGATCCGGGAGGTCTACCAACCCATTTTGGCACCCCATGGCTTCTGATAGGAATGCATCTAGACAGTGAACAGAGCTACAACCTCATGCCGCCCGGGGAGGGAGAAGGATTTTCTCTCTCAATGCTTTCTTTCTAGAGGGGAGATAGCAGCGACAGCAGTGGCAGCAGCAACACCCACGTGGCATCCGCCATTTTCTAGAACTCACAACCCAGAGGTATGAACTTGCAGTGTTGTGGCGCACAAGAGATCATGGGATGGGGGTGTTACCAGCATGCTCTCCGCCCAGATGAGATACGGAGCAGCCATGCACGCACGACCCCTCTGCTCCTTAAAGACTATGATCCGGGAGGTCTACTAACCCATTTTGGCACTCCTCGGCTTCTGATAGGAATGCATCTAGACTGTGAACTGAGCTAAAATGACAGAAATCTAAAACCACATGGCTGTCGTGGCTGTGCAATCTCATATAATCTTCATTCTCAGCAATGGAAAACAAATTATCAAATGATGCCTTTTCAGCAGGTTTGATGGTTGGGGGGAAATTCCAAATAATAATAGTGAGTTCTCTGTTGAAATATTGAATGTATTCAAAGTATAGAGAGAATAAAGTGAAGATTATTAGCCACTCAGGTGGGGGAGTGAATGTGGGAGGGGGGTTATATTGGGGTTCTTGGTGGTGGAACATGTGCACTGGTGAAGGGATAGGAGTTTGATCATTATATGACTGAGACTTAAACCTGAAAGCTTTATAATTTTTGTCACAGTGATTCAATAAAATAAAAATTAAAAAAAATTAAAAATAAAATTAAAAACAAACAATCAAAAAAGAGGTGATTTAGTTCACATGAGGTTGTTCAGGATGGGCCTCATTCCAGTCACACTGGAATGAGGCCCATCCTGAATGTGTGTTTATGGTGGTAGAAACACCATAAACACACACAGATACAACACACTCACACCACTCACACACACACACACACACACACACACACACACACCACAAACACACTATGTAAAGATGAATTGAGATGTCAAAGAAGGCAGTTCTGCAAGCTAAAGTAGAAAGATTACAGCTAAAATAAACACAAACCAACTAACCTTCCAGTATCATAATCTTGGACTTTAGTGTCCCTATCTGTGAGAAAATAAAGGTTTTTTGTTTAAGTCATCCAGTTCCATTTTCTTATGGCAGCCAAAGCAAACTAATAGTGTCCTTGAAGGAAGAGCAATAATAAGAGCTGGCAGTTACAAGGCAGTTCATTGACATTTATTAACTCATCTAGTCTTGTCTTTACAAGAATTCACTGTGGGAGCTACCATTATTTATGACCAGTTTATACTGAGAATTTATCCAGTTTACACTAAGGAAAAAAAAATGTGACACAGAGAGGTTAGGTAACCCACTTCAAAGTTATAGCTAGTAAATGGTAGAGACAGTTCCTTCTCTCTGAGTCCTCTAGAAAGCAAAGCCCAAGGCAATCGCTAACGTGGCGACATTGAAAAGGAGCGAGCCGAGGCCTGCAGCATGCTCACAGGTAACTTCAGTGCTTGGAATTTTTCTGGGTCATTTCAGAGAAACTACTTTGAGGAGTGGAGGAGGAGTCTTTGGAGAGGAGGAGGGATGGAGGTGTTTGGTTTCCTCTCGCTGATATCTCTATTTTTCCCAAATTGACCCTCAGGGAGCAAATTCCCCTGAACTTTATCTCCCCCCCCAAAATATGGCGAACCTAGAGCAAGAGTACCAAGACAGCTTGCTTTGGATTCAGATATGCTCTCCCTGATTCACATGTGGAGGACCTACTACCCAGAGGGATGAGAGGAATGTGAGGCCTCCATTAGGAAATGAGGGTGGGTAGCTCAGGATGGGATTGGCATTTTTATAAAGACAGAGCAGTGATCTCCGTTTTTTACCCTAAGAGGACACAGGGAGAGATCTTTTTCATCCAAATAAATCGGTAGACATCTAGGTCTCAGATTTCCCAGTCCTATTTTCTTATACCTGAAGAAAAAAGAAAGTCTGATATTTAAGCCTACCTCTCTATGGCGTTTTTGTTAGTTTTTGTTATAGTAGCCCAAGCTGCCTGACACAGAGACCCATATGCCATATTTTCTTTTGTTTTATTTTATTTAGGGGTCACACCTGGCAATGCACGACAGTGATTCCTGGCTCTAAAGGGAGTAATTATTCCTTGAGGTGCTCAGGGTATCATAGGGGATGCCAGGATTGAACCCCGGTTGGCAGATTGTAAGACAAACAATCTTATTCAATGTCATATTGCTCTGGCCCCCATTTTAAAAAGGTGGAAGTTATACAGGAAGGAGAAAAACTAATGCAGAAAATACTTTCTTTTTGTCACATACAGATTTATGAAGACGTAAAAGACCACATTGGAATTCAGGGGTAAGATCATCCTAAGGCTGGTTGAGGGGGAGGGACTGCCTCTGACACATATCCTCTGCTAGGTACACTTCTTCTCCCCACTACTAATTTGTACACAGGAACAGACTCACAAATTCACATATAGGAACCCAATTCTGCTTATAGCCCCCACAAGTACACATGTGAGAACCCATTGTTCTACTTTCAATCTCCATCAGGAACCACTTGGCCATCCTTCAGTGGAATGGAGCACCTCTTGGGGAGTATAGACCACTGTAAGCCTGGGAAGCAGACTCATGATCTTTTAGGCTGGGAATAGTTAGTGCCAAGATACTCAGTGCTATTCTACTAGGTAAACAATAGAACTCTAGGTTGACACATCCCCTTTTCCCACAAATTCTTTTTTAGAGTGATTTGGGTATATCTGAGTAGATATCTGTAGATTTAGAGGGTGGTGATTTCAGAAAAACAGACCCTATGTCTATAATGTGGCTTTCTACCCAAGTCCAGAAACTGGAGAGTATTTTCACCAGGAGAGAAAGGAGCAAAGCATGGGGAGGTAGGATTAGAACATACACCCTCTGCATCTGGAGGAGGACTAGAACACACACCATCTGCATCTCTTCTCTGCACTGCCCCTTACCAGGAGTATACATCAGGAGGAGATGGCCAGGATGCAAGCAGTGAGATAGGCTGACCAGTGGGAAATGGCTAATACACAGGAGTGTTTTCTGAAGAGAAGAGTGGAGGGTACTTATCAAGAATTTGGACTCAGGATTTTTCCTGCCCACAAGATTTATGCTCTCACTAGAGCCTTATATTCTTTTGATGAAAACATGAGTCAAAAAGTGTCCATATCTATTAAAGAATGGTGAATATACACAAAAGAAAGCCCTTGCATAGAAGTCATCCTCCTAGATTAGAGTCATCTTCAGTTTTGAAAGAAGAAACGGGGGCCAAGAGAGAGTACAGAAAGCAAGACCACTGTCTTGCATGCAACTGATTATGGCCCCAAATCTGGCACTTCAGAGATGTCCAAGTACAGAGCCAGAAGCCATGAGCACTGCTGGGATAGATTCATAGCACCCCTTCTCCCCACTAAAATCCACAACCACCAAACTTGAGACTTGGAGAAGGGAAGTGTCTAGTTAGAAGTGACAGAGCTGGGGTTTGACTTGGGAATCCAAGTGCATTTTCATCATGGCACACAGGGGCGATCCACAGTAGACACTAAATTATGTCCATTCATTTGGACAGACATTTATTAAGAATATTTCTGTGCCAGGCATCGATTAACTGCCAGGATAGAGATGTGGACAAGCTTTGTCTCTGCTTGAGTGGCTCACAGGTCACAGGGGAAATGGGCAGGTGAACTGTGAAAGTGACAGTTGAGAAATGGCAGCAAAAAGAGGGCCAGTGAGAAGCCTGAGGAAGGTCTGTGAGAGTGACCCCAGTAGATGATTCAACTGGGACTTCAAGGACAAGTAGGAGGTGGCAGAGAAGAGGGAACACCCAGTGCACGAAGGGAGTATGAAGGAGGATATAGACCAGATGTGAAGTGCGCCCCCCTGGAGCTGCTTGCAGTGCTCTGAGCTTGGATCATGGGAGAAGGGGACTTTGGGAAGACTTTTAAGGTCTCTGGACCTGATTAGTCATAGAAGAAGCTCAATGCAAATTTTAAGCCAAGAAATGATCAGATGAAAGCTGTGCTGTGAACCTTATTGGACACTTTTCACTTTGTACTAAAGTGACCCTTTTTCTTATCTGTTTCCCTATCCGGGCTTTGGGTTTGCGGAGGGAACTGTGTTTGATTCCCACTGTAGCCTCAATTTCGTGCCTTACATTGGGTTTGACATTTATTTGCTGCTGAGTGAATGCGTGCATGAATGCATACATGAATGGATGAACTCTGCTACCTGACTTTATTCTTTCAATTTGGCTTCCTTTCCCGCCACCGCCCGCCCCCCCCCCCCCGCCGCCCCTTCACTGTGCTGTTTCTGATTTTACTTGAGGATTGAAGGCAAGCTCTGCACACAGACCCTGAGGCTGTGAGTCTGTGTGTGTATGTTTTACATCAGCCAAACCAAATAAACAAACACATGGCAGAACCCCAGGCGTGCTGCTCCTACACTTGGCACAGCCAGCTGGCACGTGGCTGCCCCTCCCCACACGTCCGGCCCCTCCCTCCAGAGTCAGGCTGCTCCTGGAGGCTTGGCTGTGGAGTTGGGAAGCCCCCCTCTCCTCTCCTGCAGGACTCCAGGCACACACTGACACGCTCCTTTTAATTGGAAGGAATTTGAAATGATCTGCCTTGAGATTCTGCAGAGTTGGTTGGCAGCCCCTAAGACAATGAGGCCCCACTGACGGGGATGTGTGGTGATGACAACTCGGGGACCACAGTACCAGGGTGAGGACAGGAACTGCTGACCCCTCTCCCACCTCCAGCTGTGCCTTCTGCTCCATTGTGCTCATTCCAAGTGGACGAACTGCCCTTCCCTCCTGGGCAAACTCCTGGAGTCTACTCCCAGGGATGGGGCTCAGCTTGCTTCAGGGAGCACAGGGCAGAGAGTACTCTCAGTACAGTGCTTGCCTGTAGACCCACCCCCTAGGGTTTTCCTGAATTTCCTGCAAATCAGTAAGTGACAGTCTTACTACAAGGGCCCTGGACAGAAATGGGTGCCAGTTCTAGACTTCTTTCCTTCATCCCACTGTCATGCAGTGTCTATCTCTTCCCCAAGCCTCTTAACTGATAAACTTCCACCTTCCTGCATCCCATTTGCTACTCTCCTAGTGCATGTCGTCCTCACCTATGTTTGGATTTGCACAACTGCCTGCTATCTGTGTCCTCGTCTCCAGTCTCTATTTCTGTAATCCTTCTCCTCTCCAGTAATCATATTTCACTGTCATCCTGTTGCTCATCAATTTGTTTGAGCGGGCACCAGTAACATCTCTCATTGAGAGACTTATTGTTACTGTTTTTGGCACATCCAATACACACAGGTAGCTTGCCAGGCTCTGCGCAGGCTCTATACTCTCAGTAGCTTGCGGGGCTCTCCGAGGGGGGTGGAGGAATGGAACTCAGATCCGCTGCATGAAAGGCGAATGCTCAACCGCTATGCTATCGCTCCAGCTCTAGCAATCATATTAATCTTCCTAAATTACTAGTTTGATCTAGTCAGAACTTTGCCAAAGGATGAAGAATAATTAAAAAAAAAAACACCAAGTGTTTCAACTTTAGCAGAAGTTGAGTACTGTTCTTCAATTTCCGTTTCTTCCCTAGTACTCCCTAATATTGTAGGTGGCTACTCAGAGCAAAGATAGGGCCATATTATTTTCCAATCTCTTCTGCAGCAAGGTATGCCCATGTAACTCAGGGCATAAATACATTTTCCTAGAAATGAAATATATACATGTTATCAGTGCCCTGCTAGGAAAGGAACCTGTTCTTTATCACACTCTCTTTCTTCCTACAGGATGGAATATAGATGTGATGGCTGGAGCCAGAGTAACCTTGCTAAGACAAAAAGTGACCTTGGCAATGAAGGACATGCACTGTAAGATTGAAACATATTAAATGACCACAAAGGGTTTTCTCTCCACACTTCAAATTTCTTTCCCAGAAGAAACAAACTTCTGTCTCAGTTAAGCCACTGCTATTTAATAGACTTCTGGCACTCCACTTGATCCTAATTCTTATGAATTATCATCACCCAGAGCGGCCTGGAACAAAAATGAACCAGGAGTCAGGTAGCACCATAACTTAGTGTTATTTTCAGGGAGTAGGGAGTAAAAATGGATTTGTTTATTTACTCATTTTTAAATTTCTTTAGTCATTCAATTTTTCATTTGACACTTACTTAGAAAGTTTCATTATGTGCTAGCACCCTGGGAAGGTGAAGGCAAATCAGATTTGGTCCCTCCTTAGAGTAAACCTGGTCTGACTGGGGAAGACATGATAAAATGTTTAAATAGGAAAGGGTCATGAAGACTGTAGTAAGTGATGTAGGACTATCTGAACAGTGCAAAGGTGAGTAATCAAACTCTAAACTTATGGAAACAAAACTTGAAATAAAATTAAAATGAAGAGAGGAATTCAGGATAAATATTGGAGTGGGGTAGGCTTGATTTCTTGCTGTTGCAATTCCTTGAAAGGAAAGGAAATTGCATACTAGGTAAAACAGAGCCCAGGTGAGTTTTATTCAGAAGAGCATGAGGGAGTGAAATTAATACAGCATTATATATTGGTCAGGATAAGTTTACCTTATTGTACTCTTTGCAGGCTCTAATAAGATGGGGAAAGACAAGTCTTCCGGAGGGTTTTAGTCTTTCAGCTACTATCCTGCTCCCACACTCCAAATAAAGACTTCCTGGAGATTTAGTTAATATTAAAATTTTGTGACAATCCAGTATTGCAAAGTACTGACAAATCAGATCAGAAAATAGGTACAAAGAACTCCTATCCATGTGAACCCAGGGTAGAGCAGGCCTGGCTGGAGCAGATCCCTCCAAAGTACAGCATAAAAGTGACTCACCTGTATTTTTTAAAATGTGCATTTAAAAAAAAAGTTTAAAGAAGAAATAATGAAAGCAAACACCAGTGTAGCCTCTTACTCCTTTTCAATTTTGTATTCATTTCTATGTACCTTTGAGATGATGCAACCTACCTCTAATTTCACCATATTCTGGCAGAGCCAGTAAGCAAGGACTGGAAGCTGAGGAAACTGACATTTTAAGTAGATCAAGTATTGATAGACCACTGTGGTCCACCCAAGTGGCTCGCTCAGAGCCCAGCTTCTAGAAACACGGGCGCTTCTCAGTCTCCTAATGGAGTGTACATTTCCAGTATACCCTCACCGTGACTGTGCCTGCCACCTTTTACAATGTCTTGCTCCCAAATTGTCCTAAAGATAACCACAGGGCACACACAGACACCTGACTTATTTCCCCTCAGAAGCACTTTCCTTGTAAGAAAACTCTCTTTAAAGAATGTCTTAAAAGAACAGAAAAGAACAAGACTGAGCTGCATTCGTCAGCCCATAAGGACCTTGGAAATAACTCCTCCAGCTGCTCGTTTCTAAAAGTGGAAAGCTGAGACCCAGAAAACTGAAGTGGCTTGCCTACAAACACACAGAGCACTTTAACAAAATTCTTCAGCAGTTTGAAGTGTGTGTACTTTCCAATCTTTTTTTTTCTGCCTACACCTTGTAAACATTTTTGTTTTTTTACCAGATGGAAGAGTTATTCACCACAGTTAACCCTAGGCACACACCAGGTCCCACCAGTCAGGGGAGGGCTTAAGGGACAGAGCTCTAACTTTGGTCCAAGTGTGTGGGGGACCTGAGTGACTCTGGAATGTTAAGTGGAAGTGGGGGCGGGGTGGTGCTCATCCCAGATGCTGCAGGGGGCCCAGGAGAGAGGGAAGGGGCTGCTTTTCTCCTTCCAGGTCTAAAGGCTTTGAACCTCTTGGGCCCAGCAGGTGGGCATCCAGAGTTGGGGGCATTAGCATTTGTGTTTTCACTTTGATCTTTTGTCTTTTAAGTGATGTAGGAGGTCTTGTGGGTTGGAACCTAAGCAAATGAGCTTCAGAATACGATTTCAATTCTAGAAGCCCTTTCCTCCTCAAAGCCCTGGTTCATTTCTTTGGATGTCCACTGGCTATTTCCTTAAATTTCCTGCCTCCCAGTTTTCTTTATCTACGGAGTGCAAGGATGGGACTGGACCACTGATTTGTCAACTTCAACTTTTAACATCAGAGTCTCACCCATATGCTCCCCAGTTCCTCCCCAAAAACTGAACACCCAAAGCAAAGCTTAGCAGCTAAAATTGAAGCTTGAGAAAGAGGGGTATATTTGGCCAAACTTGAGGTCTTCTTCCTGTGTGCAGGTGACCTGCAGGTCCTCTAGGAAGCTTCGGGGGCACAGTTTGAAAACCTCTTCACTAGATGATGTTACCCTTTTTTAATTCTAAAACAAAGCCTATGAATTAGGGAAAGAAGGAACTTTAATTAAATAAACTGATTGAAAAAAGTGCCATGATTTGCCCAAACTATAATATATAGTAACTCTGCTTAAACTTTAATATATAGTAACTCTGCCTATCTTGCCTTCAAGTCTTGTCTCCTTTTATACCTCCAAGTAAAAGGTCATGCTCTTTATACACAGAAATCTTTAGAGTTCCTCAAATATAGCTCTTTAATTCCCCCAACCCCTATAAATGCTCTTCTATCTACCTGAAAGCAATGCAAACCTTGTTCCACTACTGAATGTGGACATTTGTTTTTAAACAGGGCTCAAGGGCATATCTTTTCTGAAATCTGTCCCAAACCCCGCACCCTTTCCTTGTGCACATAATGTTCTGAAACTGCTTCTGTCATAATACATCACAGATATTGTTGATTTATCCCTTTGACTCTTCCACTAGAGGGCCATATATTTTATTTATATGTTCTGGGCTGTTCTAAGAATCTCACACATAGTATAGATTAAATAATACCTACTGAGCAAGGAGTAAAGGCATCAGAGGCACTATTGGGGCTGAGGCTCTCACCTTTTCTCATCCAGGCTTCAGCACCACAGGCAAGGAAGCAATTTCTATTTGCTTCCAGTTATTTCTTGTTTTCCTCCTCCAAAGCCTCTCAGAACACTCAACTCTAAGGAGAAAAGTGACTTACATTTTAAATGTAAGGCTCTCCTAAGCTAACTTACTAGAACCAGCCTCATATGCCAAGGGTAGATCCATGAGATAGATATTCAGACCTATGGGCCAGTTTTCTCCCAAGGGTGCCAATATAGCACAGAAAGAAAGAAAGAAAGAAAGAAAGAAAGAAAGAAAGAAAGAAAGAAAGAAAGAAAGAAAGAAAGAAAGAAAGAAAGAAAGAAAGAAAGGAAGGAAGGAAGGAAGGAAGGAAGGAAGGAAGGAAGGAAGGAAGGAAGGAAGGAAGGAAGGAGAGAGAAAAAAAGAGAGAGAAAGAAAGATAGAAAGAAAGAAAGAAAGAAAGATAGAAAGAAAGAAAGAAAGAAAGAAAGAAAGAAAGAAAGAAAGAAAGAAAGAAAGAAAGAAAGAAAGAAAGAAAGAAAGAAAGAAAGGAGAGAAAAAAAGAGGAGAGAAAAAAGAAAGAAAGAGAGAGAGAAAGAAAGAAAGGAAGGAAGGAAGGAAGGAAGGAAGGAAGGAAGGAAGGAAGGAAGGAAGAAGAGAGAAAAAAGAGAGAGAGAAAGAAAGAGAGAAAGAAAGAAAGAAAGAAAGAAAGAAAGAAAGAAAGAAAGAAAGAAAGAAAGAAAGAAAGAAAGAAAGAAAGAAAGAAAGAAAGAGAATCTGTGGTTCTCTAAAATGTTATGAATATATGGTTGCTTTATGCAAGTCAGAGGACCTTGTAGATACTCCATACTTCAACCCCTTTAGAATTAATTGCTTCCACTCCCACACAGCCAAAAGGTCAGGTGTGGCTTTGGGGGAGGCACTTTAATACATCACTGTATCACTGACCAGTGATCACTATTTTTAAGAAGATTCCAGCTTTATAAAGTTTTCTAAAAATTGTTAAATGAGAAGGAAAAAGTGATTTGTCTTTCGAAATCACATTAAGTTTGTTAAGAAGCCAATTAAGCTGACATGGCTCTAATGTCTTGTTATCAATGAACAAAAACCAAAATCTAAGGCTTTAAATGACTTGAAGTCAGTAAATTGAGACATAAGGACAGTTTTTTTTCTTTAAATAAAAGACAGTTTTACAAAAAGACAATTTGTAAATGACTGCAAATAGTCAACTGGAGCTTTAAGCTTCAGCCAATCACCAGCTTCCTTACTTTGCTTGCATCTCTCCCCTACAAATGCCTCCCCCTGCTCCCCTGGATAAAGCACCTCTAGTTTGGAACTGTCCCATTTTCCCTTTTGTTTTTAGTGAGGGTCTCCCAAGTGTTGCTCAGGGGATGCCGGGGCCATTCTCCAGGATTCCTGGCCAACCAGTCCAAAAGTTAAATGCAAAGGATAAGGTGTTGCTCGGGCCCTATGGGGGTAGGGATAACCTGGGTTCAGAAGTGCTGAGTCTATGTTCCCAGGGAGCCATGTGGTGCCAGGTACTGAACTAGGATAGTTCAGGAGCAAGACATCTACTTTAATCCCTATTCTAACTCTGACTCCAGCATTGACTTTTTTGAATCAAATTCTGCTTAAATAAATTTTTGAATTTTTAATATGCCATTTTTAATATGGTTGGAGCGATAGCACAGCGGGTAGGGCATTGCCTTGCATGTGGCCGACCTGGGTTTGATTCTTCTGTCCCTCTCAGAGAGCCCGCCAAGCTCCCGAGAGTATCCCGCCCGCATGGCAGAGCCTGGCAAGCTCCCCGTGGAGTATTCGCTATGCCAAAAACAGTAATAACAAGTCTCACAGTGGAGACATTACTGGTACCTGCTCGAGCAAATGGATGAACAATAGTGCTACAGTGCAGTGCTTAATATGCCTCAATTAATTTTTTTAGCACACTCAAGTAGGAAGTGCTCAGGGCAATAGCATAGTGGTAGATTCAGAAGTGGCAGGGGGATGATGAAGGGAATGCTTAGCTCACTCTCTTGGGGAAGGGTCTTTGCTATATACCACATTGTCCTCCCATACATCTTTTATGAGCGTCCTTCTATGCTAGTCTCTTCAGTTAAGCTGGATGTTACCTTATATGTTGTAGAAGTTCCTCTTGTACTTCTTGTACTTACAGTAACACATAAATAGCGCTTGCCAACTTAGACTCAGGAAAAAGGTTATAATACAGAACACCTGGAAAAGTGGATGATGGTAGATAAATCCTGGGACAACTAAAGACAGGAGTGAAAATAAAAGGAAGACAAAGGTGGAAAGGGAGATTTGAGGGGTTCCATCCCAGGTAGAGTTGATAGAACAAAATCTAACAAAATGAGTTTAAATGATTTTTCTTTTCACTGAAAAGTCTTTCAGAGAAGTCTAATTGAGAAGCTAATAAATTTTATTTACTTTTTCTTGATTTGGTAGCCATACACAGGAATTCTTGGGTCACCCCCTGTGGTACCCAGAAATGAACCCAGCTCTCCGGCTTGCAAAGCTTGCACTTCAGTCTTTTTAGTTTGTATTGCCAGCCCAAAAACCTTATAAGTTTTCTTAAGCTACTGCTACCTTCTCTCAGCCAGAGTTGAGATTCCTGGAGGTATGTTGAGTTTGCAGAACTCTCTGGGCCTCAGAGATGAACAGACATTCCTGTCCCCTGGGGTCTGGGCATCTAGCATATTGTAACTTGGGTACGAAGCGGAAGTCTTTCCTCACCAGAATATCTCAAAACTGTTGAATCAAAAACGAGTTAGAGGGAATCAGTCTATTTTTCCTGGGCTTTCACTCTTATCCTCAGCCTCTGTGGTCCACTGACCTGATCATGTTTTTGCCTGAAAGCTGAAACTATTTGCGGTGCCCTCGTTTTTCATCTGCAAGTTGCTCAACCTTATTTTGCCTTCATCATTTTACTGACTTCATCAGCTGTGCTTACACTACTCAGTTGTATTTACATTGCTTTAGCCAATTCTGTCCTTGTTTGCCTTGTTCACTTCAGCAAGTGAAAAATGCAACTCCAGCATGATGGGAAACAGACTATTGTTCTCTTCAGCGATGTTCCCCATTAATAATTAGTGGAAGGGAGGATACTATTAAACCAAATCATATATAAAATGTATTAAGATTGGGTCAGGTGCATTGGAGAACTCAATATACGTGAGCCATTATCTTTAGAAATCTCTATCTTTCAAGTTGACGGTTACCTGGAAGAAGTCCATTATTCAGATGTTCTTTTTGGCTCTCATTACCAAATGTCCCCTTGACTAGAACAGCTGTGGTGTGCACCACCTGCTTCCTGCTGCTGTTGGTCTCCTGGTTAACTGTGTCCATTTCTCCCTCCCAAAGGGTCATATTTGCTCCTCACTCATCACCTTATCCTTACCTTGAACTGTCAATGGGAGCAGAGAAATGTGTATTTTCTATTAAATTTTAACCATGCATTGAGGACAGATGAGACCATGGGTCCTTTCAACAAATATGAACACTTACCTGGTGCTGGGAACTGTAGTGGTGCTCAGGCTGTACAATGAATATAAATGAATCAGGCTAGTGACCTTTAGAAATGCCAATATGTAAACAAAGTGGAACCTGTTGTTAACTACATGTAGGGATGAACAAAGTGTTCCTTTGCATTATGGTAGGTGTTCCTGGGCACTCCTAGCCTAATGGCAATAGCACATTTCAAAAGTGGAACCAGCAATATACCTCTCATGGCCTCCAGAATCAAAACAAAGTTGCATATTAGTGGCCAATTAGAGAATCACTAAACAAGTCTCATATCACTTAGCTTCCCACCTTCTATAGGAAAATAAATATTTTCCATTCATATTTTCCAATGCTGCTTGAGTTGACTAGGAGCAACCATGTTTCACGTTCAAACCAAAGACTTTGAGAAGCATGATTCATTTCTATTTGCTGACCTGAAAGCATCACCCCTCCTCCATGAGAGGAACATGCCCCAGTTGCTACTAACTTCCCATTTGGATCCACAGTGAGATGAGTGTAAGCAACTCCAGGGATTTCCTAAACATGAAACAAACTATCCTAGCAATATGAATATAGGTGTGCACGAAGCCAATGGTTGCTTTTAATGCAATGCGATATCCCACTTGTTTGTTCCTTGGCAAAAATCTGACTTTTTGTATCCAAGCCCCTCAGCTGAATCTTACTGCCTGCTCTAGGTGGGTGGGTCTCCCTCCACATCAGTCATTCTGTTTCATGAAGCTTTCCTGCCACTTGTACTTTCTTCTCCACCTTACTCATCAGTTAAAGCCGGGATCAAATTTCACACTTTTGTTGAAAAGTCTAACCCCCTTCCCAATAAATAAAATAAATGAAATAATGACGTTGTCAATAATGAACTATTCATTTGTGGAGCAGGTCTATGTTCTTTCTCCTCTGCGTGTCCCTAAACTTTTATGCCAAGCCAACCAAAGCCTTATCACATCACACTCTAGTTGGTGTTTCAGAGTCTGCTCCCTCACAAACTCTTGCCTTTTCCAGTGTAGAGGCTATATTCTCTGGGTCTGGGTGCAAGGACGGGCACCAAGATAATGTCAGTTGATAAGCTATCCCTACAAACAGCAGTTCCAAGCACATGTAGACAGCTCTCAGATACAGAGAGAAAGATGCCCTGGGGTCTCACAGCTGGGCTAATGCTGCTCCCACCTGCAAGCCTGACCTTGCCCCAGCATCAGACCACATCTAACCAAGGCAGGAAGTCCTTAAGTCTCCTCAGAGCCCAGTCCGATGGAGATTAGTGTTTATTTACCATGTTTATTGGCCTCATCTGTGAGTCATTTTCCAGGCACTGAGTTCAAGATTCCACAGCTTTTCTTCTCTGTGAGTCTATCCTGGTACTTTATCTGTGTGACAGGGGCCTTCTGAGCTGCCTACTTCCCCCTTCTCACCCATGAAGTCACCTACCAACAATGTCGAAATGGAGAAATGGAGCTGGGCCTTCTTCCTAAGTGCTTCTGGTACAGGAGTGATCTGTCAAGTTCCAAGTTCTGGTGGCATCTCCAGTCGCTTCATTTTTCACTAAGGAGGACTCTGACTTTGTGTTTGCCAATCCTTTCCCCACCACCGTGCTCCTGATCCACATCTCATCTCAGAGATCTCTGCCAGAATGCAGTCACTCTGAATTTAACAAACTGAGTCCCAAACTCTCACTAGGATTTCTTAACTGTGGTCACCACAGCCACTCAGCTCTGAGGGCAAGAGCTTCATTTTACAATGACAAGTGTAGGGCCTGTCTGGTACATATTGAAGGAATAAAAGAAAGGATGGATGTCCAAGCATATAGCTGACCTTCCTAGGATAAGGGGACTGCAATGTTTTTCCAATCTGAAATTGGACTTTTGTTTCTCTCTTGTTCTCTCTTCAGTATAGTCAGCTTCTTTAGCCATTTCTAACAATCCTCATCTCAACAAGTTGAGTGCCTAGGGCAGTTGCCTGGACACTCAGCTTGCTTTGACAGGCAGTTCCTCTGCCTTAAGCACCAGTACACAAGATTCAATTGCAACCCGTCCCCTTCCCCAGACCACCCTGTGGTGGATGGTTGAGGACGGAGAACCACATGAGCACTCAGTGAAGCTCAGCACTTCCCCATTACTCTAAAATTCTGGCCATCAGCCTTGCTAAACTTCTAAAATAGGTGAAACAAAAGGAAAATATTCCAGAAATCTTACCCCTTCATCCCAGACCACAGGCCTTTATCCTCAGGAGCCCTGAAGCAAATGATCTGGAGAACCGACACCTGAAAGCACCCAAGCAAGAGGGGGTTTGGGAGTAGATACATCCAAGAGACTGGTGACCTTGAGCTTTGGGACCAGCAGAAGCTTCAGAATGACACCAGGAGCCCACAACGCAAGACAGGGTGTATTTGGGCAAGAAATGACTGGAGCTTTCTCAGGTCCAGAAGCAGCCATTTACTGTGGTGCAGCCCTTTAGGGACTCTCGAGACTGGTAGGATACCACCCTGAAGGGAAGTGGTGGAAGGGGGGAAGGAGTTTCTGGTTCTGAATCCCACATTTCAGAATTTTGGGGAGTAAAACATGATAAATAGTCTGTGGGGAGTTCCTTAAGGCAGCTCTTTTAAGAGGAGTTTTTGTTTGTCTTGTTCTGTTTTGTTTTGTTGATTTTTTTGAGAATACCCCAGGCAACAGACTTCCCTACCTCACATACACACCTTCACATATATTCTGCCTAAACTGAGCTGAAAACTATATCACATAAGGTGAAATGTCAAACCACCTCTTAGCTCTTCCTTTGGAGTTCCCACGATTCCCCAGCTTTGGGAGCACCCCAGACAATCCAATGATTCCCTAGTTTGCTATGTTCTTCTAAAGAGATATGATTCTATTTCTTTTTAAATGTCCCTTGGGGTTTAAGGAAAGTGTCTGAGAGGACATAACATTGTGAGTGAGGACCCTGGAACATTCTGTTAATGTCAAAGCATTTTTATCTCCCCCCTTCCCTCCACTCAACTTTTCCCTGAAGAGAAGCATTATCTCAACCTTAGTTTGTGGGTTCACTCCAACTATGGTCAGTGCTACGTCTCTGACATAGCACTATTCTTGGTTAAGAATAGCTCCTGCCCCCAATTCTCTCTCCTCCCGCCCCCATCTCCTCACCCCTGCACACACTCCTCATCTCTAATATCCCTTTGCCACGGGGGCTGCCTTTTTTTACATGCAAATTTCACATAAAATCCTTCAAATGAAAACAGGTACTTTTCATTTTGCTCCCATAAACAGACACTTTCTAAATATTTAGACATCTGTATATAATGCCCTTAAACTGTTTGTTCTGAAGCATAAATAGGTATCTCCATGTTTGAGTTAGTGTCTGATATGTTTCTCGTTTAAGGAGAAAACATAAAAAATAATTGGAATAACTACAGCCAGGAACAATGCTTACGCAGCATGTCAGTGTCTTTTATTGTGTCTTAAAGTAAAAGCTTTAAGAGGAGCTTTTGTAGGAGCCTTTGCTCCCCACCAAACAAATCCATAGCATTGGCTTATTAACCCTTCCCAGGACATGATAGCCTCCTCAAAGAAAAAGGTATGACAAAGAACCCCTTTCTTGGAGCACATTTTCTATCTACTTCCTTATATTCCTAATGTTTTGAGATAGTACACTGATGCCTAACTCACATCTGCTGCAACGGTTCCCTCTACTTCCAACAGGGGCCAAATTCCCCTAATAGCTGCTCAGGGAGAAAATGGATTGTGAAAGAAGAACACTGTCCTTCCAAACTCTCATTGCTTGAGGTCTCTGTCAGGATGGTCTGTGAGTGTCTATTCACCTCTGCTCATCACTTGGTGGGCAAGTTTAGTTCATAGGGGAAGAAATTAGAGAAGCATTTCTAATGAAGATCTAAGACAATTTTTCCAATGAAGCTTATGCCAACTTCTTAGCCCATCTCTTAGACTTTTTGTTTCCTTAAAATGTCTGACCTAAGGTGCAAAGAAAGTTGAGATGAGTATTACTTCCTATTCTTTCCTACCATATAAGATATCCCAAATATGGAGTTCTTGACTGAATACATAGATGAAATATAGTACAGCCTTAAAATGAGACTTACATGAACACCGCTAATGAGCAGTGTTCAAGAAGACCTAATTCTGCCCTCACTGAGTTGCCTGTAAAAGTCCTGCCAAATTGCTATCTGGTCTCTGCTTGGGCCTCCTCATGATGTGTCATTCTTCCTTTCAGGAAATAGTCTTCCATCACTGAGCAGCTCTGATTGCTGGAATTATTTTGGGGGTTCTTGGGCCACAGCTAGTGATGCTCAGGGGTCACTCCTGGTACTTCACTCAGAAATTACTCCTGAAAGTGCTCAGGGAACCAAAGGATAGCTGAGGATTGAACTAGGGTAGGCTGCATGCAAAGAAAAGCATCTAACCAACTATACTATCTCTCTAGCACTAGAATATTCTTAGTACTGTAGCACTGTCATCCCATTGTTCATCCATTTGCTAGAGCGGGCACCAGTAACATCTCCATTGTGAGACTTGTTGTTACTGTATTTGGCATATCGAATATGCCACGGGTAGGTTGCCAGGCTCTGCCGTGCAGGCAGGATACTTTTGGTAGCTTGCTGGGCTCTCCGAGAAGGACAGGAAAATCGAACCCGGGTCGACCGTGTGCAAGGCAAATGCCCTACCCATTGTGCTATCACTCCAGTCCTAATAGAGTAAAATTTCCTATAATATCTACCCATTGGTTCCTGTCCCCATGGGGGATAATGACCTGAATTTTTACCTCCTCCATCACCAATTTATGTCATGAAGTCTTAGACTCCAATGCAGAGACTTTGAGAGATGAGATCATCAAGAAAAAATTAGTGTTTGAAAAGGTCATAAGGATAAAGTCCTCAAAATTTTACACATAAATTAATGATCATAGCATTTCCAGATCACCCCAAAGAAAATGCCAAAGCATACCAAACAGGAACTTTCTAGTTTTATACGGCAGGGGAACCCAGTTATGCCTACCAAAAATAGATAACCTTGAGCTTATTCTCTCCTTGCATTCAAGGAAGATGTCTAGGAACACACACTGAGAAGGCAGGACCTACAACTTAGGGCCTTCAGAATAAAATTTACCATAACAGTACCTTGGACTTTAGGAGCCTTCAGAACATTGAGGAATATAGTCCTGTTGTTTAAGCTTCTCAGTCTGTAGCATTTTGTTTAAGGATGCTCAAACAGACTACGGCAGGCCTTATTCATTCTTTCATTGATCAGACACACAATGAATGCAGCTCTTTTTTTCAGTGGTGCTTGAAATTAATAATGAGGAGTTTTTGCTTCTACAGAACAAGTTTGGTAAACAGAATTGTCTGAAGCCAATAACGTCAGCTCCAAGTATACTTCAGAATAAAGACTGCTGTGATAAAGGCTATGAGGACCCACCAGAAGGATCTGTTTGCATCTGAGGACAGGCCAACATCTGAGTCCACAGAGGAAGAGGGCAAACCATGCCCTCTCACTTCCATCCGGTGAGATCTGATCCATCTGCAGAAAGACTGTGCAGGAAAGACATTTCCCCCAGATGTAGAAAAAGCCCAGAGTCCCTAGGCCTGGAGGAAAGCCCGGAATCCCACAAGAGTCCAGACAGACACTTGCCGAATCAAGATGTGAGGCCTTCCTCTCCGACTGGGGAGCAGCTGCAGGACAGGCAGTGGTGCGTATGTCTCATGCGCTCTCAACCATCTGTCTCCTCATTGCCGCCAGAGGGATCCTTCTACAATGTTGGATCCCTCCATTCTTCATTACACAATTCTCCACAGACTCCAGATCACTCAGAGGCAATCCTGAAATGCTTACAGCAACCTAGTGAAGATTTGGTGATCCTGCCCCATTACCTATCATCAATCCCTTTATCTCCTGGTCACCCATTCCTCTTAGCCATATGCCTCCCGCCCCTTACAATGAATCCCCACCTTATCAGGAGCTGTTCCCTTTTCATCTTAAATTTTCTAAAATGTGTTATTTATTAAGTTAGCCTAAATTATCTTCCCTCTTCTCCCTACACATGTACATACATATGTACAACACACAAAGAAATAGAGCTTCTGATTGTAGAGATTTTAATTTTATTCATTTATATATTTTAATTTCCTAGAGCTGTGCCTGATTCAGAGTAGGGTCTTACTATCACCTGAATTAGGCACTTCCCCAAATTTATATGCTTAAGTCTTATCCTACTCCCTCCCTCCCTCCCTCCTTCCTCTCCTCTCTTTCTCATTCCCCCTCCCTCTCCCCTCCCTGCCTCTCCCCTCTCTCTTTCATTCTTTCTCACCCTATCATCACATGAAGGCAGAGCAAAGAGCAGATCAAGAAGAGAGTTCTTTTCTTCCAAGTCCACTTGGAATCGGTTTGGTCAGACTTTTGTTTTAAACTTCCCAGTCTCTAGACTGAGAGAAATGGTATTTTGTTAAAGAAGCCTTATCAAATGAAATCAATACTTTAAAAAATTGCCAAACATGTGAATGGAAAAATTTAATGCAGCAAAAGTAACAGGTTTAGCCAAATACTGCTTTGATGTCAATATTTTCTCTTGATTTCTCTTACAGCTTGCACAAAGCAATGTGCATATACGTGTGCACATTGTTTACTTAAAAATACCAATTTCCTTTTTTGAACATTATAGCCTGTGATTACAGTTTTGCATGAAATGAACGTTTTTGTTTCTTTTTTTACTTAACAAGCAGGAGGACAACTCTTGGGTCCAAAATCCAATATCTATGTGTCTGTCACCAGGGTAGTATGATTCCTGCAGGAAGCTGATTTTCACCAAACCTGCTATTATCTTGATTTTGGACTTCTATCTCCAGAACTGTGAGGAATGAGTTTCTTTTGTTTCCAAAGTATCCCATCAATGGTAGTTAAGTCTTAAGGGGCCAGTATTAGATCACTCCTCAGGTCACCAAACCCAAATTCTTCAACAGTCAAATCAAACTCCTTAGGTCTCATCTTTACCTTATGGAACTGAGTCTAGACACATTCATTCTAAGCGATTTCAAAACTAATAATCATGATCATCATGACATCAATATCTCTCTCCTCTTTAGAATGCCTTCAACTTTACAAAGGGCCTGTGCTTATGGTTTTAGAAATGCAATGCTCTTCTAGAGAACAAGCCTGACTCCAATTTCTCTTCTCTAGCTGTGTCACCTCAAGGGCACAGAGACTTGGCATAGCCCTGTCAGTGGAGTGGGGGTGTGCATGCCAGTTATTGACTCCCAATTCTTCATGCCTTACTACCCTCTTGTTGCCACAGCCCACTCAGCTTAGTGTCTCTCCTAGCCTTTTCCCTGCTCACCTGCTGAATCTTCCATCTCTCAACCCAGCTGCAAGCAAACATTCTTCTGAAGATTCCTGGGTTGCAAAAAAGGAAGAGTTCTGTTTTTAAATTTCAGTAGAGAGGAGGGGCTGGGATAGAACAGCGGGTAGGGCGTTTGCCTTGCACATCCGGGTTTGATTCCCAGCATCCCATATGGTCCCCTGAGCACCGCCAGGGGTAATTCCTGAGTGCAGAGCCAGGAGTAACCCCTGTGCATTGCTGGGTGTGACCCAAAAAGCAAAAAAAGAAAAAAAATTCAGTAGAGAGGAAACGTGAAAGGTGAGGATTTTCATGGTATTCACACTCAACAGAAAAGTCTACAAAGTCCTATTTGACTCAATAGAAAGACTCCAACATTGTAAAATTTCGGAAATAGATCATGGAATTCTATCCAATCTCTTCCAGCAGATGACCAGGATGTTTGGCATCAGTGTGCGATGACAGGGTGTGAAAGGGCTCTTCAGTAGGTCATATTTAGGTTCAAACCCCATCCCACTTAGGCTTTGTGACTTCTCAGACTTATCTTGTCAATAGGAAACTCTATGAGTTAGATTTCCAACTAACTATCCAACAAGGTTGGATAATTCACCTTGTGCCCTGGCCCTGGGCATGGTTGTTACTCAGGAAGTGGAAGTTCCTCCTAATCTTTCTGTAATTCCTCTTCAACCCTTGCTGAGAGGAACAATGAAAATGAACTAGAATTAGAAAAAGGAGTGGATTACAGGGGGAAAAAGATAACATGCTAAAACCTTGAAGCAAGAAAAGTGTTTTTGCTTGTGGGAGTACAAGAAAAGTCAAGTGTCTTTGTCAAGAGCAAAGGAGGGATGTATACATGGAGGTGGGCCATTGAGCAAAACTTTGCAGGCAGAGGCTTATTTGTTTTTGATTTATTCTAAGCATAAGAAGACACCATTGGAGGGCTGAGAACTGGGCAATAATGTGTCCCAGTTCTCACAGGAAGAAGATCATGTTAGTCATTGGTGGAAGTGTTTATAAAGTCATGCCTCCCTTAAGGTCAACTTTTTGAGGGCAGGAAGTAGATTAGTATTACTCAGTGTATTCACTTGGTAGGGATGCAATCTTGCTCAGTTTGAACCATTATCATAATAAGATAGACAGAAGGTTTTATAAACTACTATTAATTAGAGTTCTGGAGGCTTCAAGGCACCAACAGATATGGTATCTGCTGATACCAAAGGTGAGAAGCACTTCCTGGTTCAAAGTAGCCCTTTTCTTCCTGTATCCTCACATCGTGAAAGGGATTTACAATCTCTTTTATATGAGCACTAACCTTAACCCCAATTCATAAATAATATACTAATCTCATGACAAAAATCACTTTAATCTCCTCTCGCATCTCCCAACCCCCTCCCCACACCCCACACACAAAAATCCTTTCTCCTAATACCTTCATTCTGGAGTTTATGTTTCAATATCTGAATTGTGGAGAACTATAAGAATTCAGTATATATATGGCAGATTCAATAATAAAATGCTAACTATTGAGTAACTTAAGTTGCTTACATTTTCTCATAATTCTGGAGGCTAGAAGTTCAAGATCAAGGTGTTGACAAGTTTTGCTTCTTCGAAGTCCCTTTCTCTTTAATTTTTAGATAAACTTTCCAAGTGTGCCCATGAGGTTATCCCTCCATATATTTGTGCCCTAATCTCCTCCTGAATAAGAACACCAATCATGTTTCCTTCTAATTTTTTAATGACTTACCTACAACGTTGAAGTTTCTTTTTTGAAGTCCTAATTTGAAGTTTCCTTTTTCTTTTTCTTTTTTGCAGGAGCAGGAAAAACAAAATTTTTCCTATAGTTAATTTTCAAGTTAGTTCTCAGGTTAATCATCTGGTCATTTAAAATATAATAAAAGAAAATAGAACAATAAAATCATAATAAGCTAATCTTGAAATTCCTCCCTATTCATATAAAGTAGTGTGGAATCCACATCAGAAATTCGCTGAAGGATTATTAAATGCACCCAGATGTTTGGCATAAGTTTGCATACAAATAAATAGAGAGAAGCTCTGCTTTGGTTCATAAACTTGGATGCAAATGTGTGTATTGACTATACCATGAAACTAAGGACTTTCATCGATAGGGTATCTGCAAAAGCTAAAGCTGTTCAAAGCTTCTTCCTTGTTGCATGAGGCTTCCACAAAGCATCTCTGACTGGAGCCTGCTGTCACTTCTCAGACAGCTCCAGGGATGAACGCCCTCACCCAATTAGGCAGCCTGTTCCATACAACTGACTGTATAAAGAATAGGGGCAGAAAATTCAAGTCCTGAGAATCCAGTAAGAATAGCAAAGTTAAAGGTCTGGAGCTGGAAGGTGCCTTTGCTTCTCTAAATGCTGTTATAAGTCATCTCTAGCTGGTATTTTCCCCTGTAGGGTCACAGTGTCCCATTTTATTTTTTCAGAGATTCCAGAAATCTGGATTCCAATTTTAATTATACTGTACCTTAAGATCTGTTCATTGATTCAAGCTAAAACTAACACCAAAATGGAGAAACCAACAAAGAATAACTACAGCCAGATATTGCCAAGGACCACTGTTTGGAGATCTAAAATCAGGGCCGAGTCAGACTCCACTTCATAGCAGGTGTTAGTCTGTATCTGCATGGATCTAGGGGTAAGATCTTGCTTCAAAGTTCCAGCCATTCTGTCAATCAGAACCTTAATGCCCCTACACAAATTGTTCAACAAGAGGCATCCATCCATCTTTCTTTCGATTTTTTATGTCAACCTAATTACCTTCTGGTTGACTTTTTTTTTTTTTGGAAGTAAAACAGATTTTATTTGGAGGGTTTTTGAAGGTATGGAGGGGGGGGAGCCTTTTGGGTCACATCCAGTGATGCTCAGGGGTTACTCCTGGCTCTGCACTCAGGAACTACTCCTGGCGGTGCTTGGGGGACCATATGGGATGTTCGGGATTAAACTCAGATTTGCTGAGTGCAAGGCAAACACCCTACCCACTGTACTACCACTCCAGCCCCTGAGGAAAGAGAGAACACGGGCTTCTCCAAAGACAGAGAGAGCCCCTAAAGACACCCCAGCATTAGACGTGAAAGCATGAAAGCACACATCTCAGCAGGGGAGATGCGGGCAACACATGTGCTGGGGCACCACATGTGCTTGGCCACACAGGTGCAAGTAGCACATCTGCTTGGGGAGCATATGTGTCGACTTTCGCTGGTCTTAATTCTGACCAGGTATAAAACTCCACCGTATCTTCGAATGTCCTTTTTTCCTTTTATGGGTTGGCCTCCCAAGTGGATTCAGGGATTCCCCCAGGAACCACTCCCATTGCTGTGCAGCCAATTAGGCTCATGGCCTAAGGATGCAACACTACTCAGGCCTTGTGTTGCCAAGGGCCTCCAGAGCTGCGGCTGGCAGTGCTCAGAGGGCTATGTGGTGCCAGGGATCAAACCCAATGTTTAACCCCTGTAGTATTTCCCCAGCCTCAACTCATTTTTCAAAAAGTGTTTCTAGGGCCGGAGCGATAGCACAGCGGGTAGGGCGTTTGCCTTGCATGTGGCCGACCCGGGTTCGATCCCCGGCATCCCATATGGTCCCCCAAGCATCGCCAGGAGTAATTCCTGAGTGCAAAGCCAGGAGTAACCCCTGAGCATCGCTGGGTGTGACCCAAAAAGCAAAAAAAAAAAAGTGTTTCTAATTGTTAATCACACCGAAATTATTGATATTGTTTTTGTCTTTTCAACTGGATTATAAATTCCAGCATGTCAGATCTATTGCTCTCTGGCCTATCCTCAGCAATATGCACAAAACATATTGCAAATATCCAATAAATCTTTCTCCAGTCAGAGGAAAAAAATAGAACAAGGAAGACAACTTCCTCTTTCAACGTAACTGAATCAGATGTGAAGGCAGTTTCATAATTCCTTGATCTTTCCAGAACTGGATGTGTACAGTAATTCTTCGTAGGGCCTGAGCTTCAGACAGCTCATCATCTTGAGAGTTCCTGAGGGCTCAGTTTAGTTCATCAGAAATATCTTAAGAATGTTATTTCAACACTCAGGTTAGCAATCAAAGGAATAAGAATTCAACTTTACCCCACCAGGCATTGGGCTAAATCTGTTACTTTATTTAACTGCTCACATAAGCCCTCAAGGGGGACTCAGAAAAAGAAAAGAGGTCTTTTGGAAGTTCTCTAGCCAAAGTCACACTGTTTGTAAGCTGAGGGACTGAGATTCCAACTTAAATTGTTCTGACTCCCCAAAGTCATGCTTTTTCTACTATGCAGGGCCTCTGTGTTCCATTGAATTACATTTAACCACCAAGCCAGAGGCTGTCTTGGGTCCAAATATTTCAAGCACGAATGAGCTGAAATTTTCCAAGCATGAAGGGTCAAGAATTGGTAGTTAGGTCCATGGAGAGCAGTGGGGCAAGCCTCTACATTGAAAACCAGGATCCACCTCATAAAGGAAAGATGTCTAGGCCAGGACAGCTGAAAGGATGTTTATAGGAAGAAAACCTGGCGGAGATTAAATCCTGTGCACCCACAATGACTTGGAGCTCAAGTTGCTGTTTATGGCCAAAGCAGCAAGAAAGCCAAACGGAAACTTAGTGTTTTCTCTTTTTTTCTTCTTCTTTTTTATTTTTTTGCCAATAGCTTTCGAGATTTATTTTAGTACAAAGTAAAAAAGTTGCTGATGGGGCCTCTAGGCCCTTTCCTTCAATTGTCCAAAGACCAAGAGCAATTTAAACCCGAAACCAAGAATAGAAATGAAGTTTCAAGTCTTCAATCCTTTGCTTTCAACCTTATTTCCTGCTAGGGTTTTTCTTTTGGTTGTCATGGTTAGATAAAGTTCATAACTTGGAGGTGATTGCTACCATTCTATCTTCTTATGAAGGACATTTTAATAGTGAACATTTTAATCTGGGCAAGAAGAGTGAGGTCAGAATTATTCTTATAGTCTAGTCATCTTTGAATAAAGTCCCAAAACCTCAGCTGGAAAAAAATCAGAATAATGTTTGCAGAGCCAGCAAGCATATTTTTCTGTTGTTTCCAGTTTTATTTTTATCTTTAATTTACAAAGAAAACAAGCACATTAAAATGAATTGGAGAAAATTTTGCAAAAGCAAATAATAGAACAGACAGACAAACTTTACTTCTGGCCTTCTCTTCCCTACCCAAGTATTGTGTCTAATATCTTTTGGACTTTTTGCTTCTGAATACAACCAGGTTGCAAAGACAGGTTCATGTAATGCTACTTAAACCTATACAATATCAATTAACCTTATATTGTAAATTTTTAAATTACAAGTTTATTATCATTGTAAGCTACATAATATTGTAAATTGTTTCTTGACTCCACCATTTACACTGCATTCTTATTAATGCATTAGATTGTATTATTAATGTGACATATTTCTGGTAAATTAATTATTGTTTAAATTTAGTTGTAGTTCTCAAAGACCAAAGATATATGACAAAAGAGTATTTGAAGGCTATGGAAATCACAGAGAACACTAGTAAAATAATTTAATCCTAGATTCTTGTCATTAGAAGGTAATAGCAAGTCATTTAACTCAAAACAGCACCCAGTTCTGTCTTAAACAACTTTAAATTTTCATTTGAAATTCTCCACTATAGCAAGACAATAAGTCTGTCCCCTTCCCTATAAAAGATAATCCCTCTTCTACCATCCAATTTAAGAAAAGATCCCCAACATCACTTGACTTTGATCCTATTAGTCAATAAATATTTATCAAGACCTCCTATAGGTCAAATCTTTTACTCATAATAGGGATAAGATAAATATAAAGTAGAAAACTCTGGGTATGCCTGGAACTTTGATTCCAGTGAAGACTTGGTTTAGAAAGTAGTCAAAAAATGTGGGGTTTGTTTAGTCAGGAAAGTGGTTTGTTTAGTCAGGAATAAGAGGTTGATTCTTTCCACCTCTTCCTCATCCACCTCATCCTCCTCCACTTCCTCCTTCTCCTCCCTCACTTTTTGTCTCTTCTTCCTTCCTCTCCACCTCCTCCTTTTCCTTCCTCCCTTCTTCCTTCCGTAATTCTTCTTCTAATTCTGGAGTATAGAATGTCATATGACTTTGAACAATAGAGAGTTCAGATTACTATTTCCCCTGAGTATGTACTAGTGAGTATTGGATACTTGGGTGATAAAGAAATGTGCCGGGGAACAAAAAATTTCCTTCTTTTTTTATTTTTTGGTTATACCTGGTGGTGCTCAGGAATTACTCCTGGCTCTGCACTCAGGGATCACTCCTGGTGGGACTCAGGGGACCATATGGGATGTCAAGAATAGAACCTTGTCTGCTATGTGCAATACAAAAGCCATAGCCATTGTACTATTGCTCCGATATTGGGGGGAAAATATAATCAAGATAGTCTAAAAACGGGATTGAGTATAGTAGGTAGAGCACTTGCCTTACACTTGTCGAACCTGGGTTAAATCCTTTACATCCCATATGGTCCCCCCAGTCTGCCAAGAATGATCCCTGAGTGCAGAGCCAGGAGTAAGCCCTGAACACACCTGGATGTGGCTGCAATACAAAAACCAAATAAAGATATTCTCAAAACAGAGTTAAATAAAAACAGTCTTTATTTGGGGACTCTTTTGAAGTTTTCATGAGTAAGCATGTCATTTTCTAAATATCATCCGTTCATAAGGATTCCCAAACATATTTCATCATGACATCATTTTATGTCAACTATCTAATGTTTCTGGATGCTTTTGAATGTAACCTGGGAAAGGCAGATGTAGATAGGGCAATCCTGAATTTTTATCAATAAGGATACAAGGGGAAAATGAATTCCCCAGAAACATACACACAAAAAATTAGACCAGTAGCTAAAATCTCCTCTCAGGTCAATTACCCTCCAGTCATAGCATACCCCAATAAAATGTAATGTTGCAGTCACTACTGTCTTCCTGAGAAATTTGCTACTGCTTGTAGAAGTCTAGTAGATGGTCACCTTTATTATCATATAACACAAGATCTATTACTCCCTGAAAAGTCTGATTTACCTGATAAGAATTTTACTAGACATCCCCACCTTGAATTGTAACTATGTCTGCCATAGAGGTCTTTTCTTGAATGCCTACATATTCCTCATGGATCTAGCCTCCCTTGTTGGATCTGACTTTCTGATGCTATTGTATGATTGATGGCAAATGGATACTGAAGTCAAGAGACTTCTCCATATAATGGGAATTATGTCATCATCATCATCATCCCATTGATCGTCGATTTTCTCGAGAGGCCTCAGTAACGTCTCCATTTGTCCTATCCCTGAAATTTTAGAAGACTTTCTTTACTCATCCTTCCCAACAGTGCCGCATTGGAGGCTCTTTCAGGGTCAGGGGAATGAGACCCATCATTATTACTGGTTTTGGCATATAAATACGCCACAGGGAGCTTGCCAGGCTCTCCCATGTGGGCAGGAAGCTCTCAGTAGCTTGCCAGGTTCTCCCAGAGGGAGCATTTGATTATAAATGGGAATTAAGTAGTCATCTTATTCCTACTTTGATAAGAGTAATTCCTACTTTGATAAGAACAGTTACCCTGTGTTAAGTCCTCTTCAAAGATGGAGAGCTCGCAAGTTCATCTTATTCAGGCTCTGCACAGCTTTTAGAAAAAGCAAGAATTTGGGTACAATATAGAAACTTAGAAACCATTCATAGGGTCCTCTTCTACTCCAAAGGAAAGTGGGTGTTGAATAGAATATTCAACTTGAATGAGACTACATTTTCTTTGCTCTGCTGAACTACAAAGATGACGGGAAGCTGAGTCTGGGAGTTCAGTGTTGGCAGCCAACACTCATCATTTTTGACTTGAGCAGCAAAGAGTTGCAAGATGATTTGTCTAAAGAGAAGCAGTTATGGATTTGGCTTTGATTGCTCTTAATTCTCTTAATGAGAAAATCTATAAAGAGAACCAGGAGGAAGAAAGATTTTTATTGTTTTTCTTTTTTAATGACAACAGGAGACATAATGAAGAGGAAAGGGGACTTTCTTGTGGGTGTCAGCCTTATTTGCCACAAGAAGAGCCTGGCTTGATTCCATCTCCCCAGGAAGGAACTCATGAGAAAATGAGGCAGTGAGGGAACAATAAAACTTTTAGGGAAGGGCATGTGTCTTCGAGAGAAAACAGAGCAGCTGAGGGAACAAAGAACTCCTGATGAAATTGAGATTAGTGTGTGACTTAGGCCTGGGGTTTCTGGTCAAGGGAAAGGAGAATCTTGGTGAGAGAATTTTTCTTGAGAAGACACGGGATCTTAGAGAGATTATAAATTTCCACAGACTTCTTTTTTTGAAGACACCATGATTTACATTTTTTTTTTTTAGTGATTGGGTATCACTAATACAATATTTTAATACCAAGCCTTTCACCGGACTATCCACTTCCCTCCATCATTGTCTCACTGTCCACCCTCTCAACTTCTCCACTTCCTTCTCCCCATAATAAGGTCAGTTCTGTAGACAAGTTCTCAGGTTATGTTATCTTTGTTCTACCCTTGCCATGTGCCTTATTTTTTTCAGGGGGTATAATGGGAGTGGAGGTGGGGCTCCCACCCAGCTATGCTCAGGCATGGATTGCTCCTGGAGACATTTAGGGGACCACATGTGGTGCCAAGGATCACACCAGTGTCAGAAAGGAGAGTGTCTTACTTTCTGTACTGTCTCCCTAGTTCTATGCCTTATTATGAAACTAACAATCATGTTGTGACAGGTCATAGCAGCTCTGCCAAGAGAAGGGCCAAGAGTCAAGAGTGACATATATCCATCTGTTGCCTGTCTGTCGGGTGTTGGTGTGGCCAAGTCTTCCCTAGACCTTGACTTTGTGACCATAACTATTTGCTTCTCTAGTGCCTATAGGTTTTCTCCACTCTTGCAATTCTTTGGTTCCATCTCAGGATAAGGCCATGAATATAAAGAATTTCCTACAGGTTCAGGAGAGAAAATTTTTGTCTTCTACGTCTACATTTGCCCTTGCTGTCTATATAATAACTCTAATCTGGTGGGACATTCCGAAGCCAGGAAATCAAACTGCTGTCTAATGAGTTTAAGGACTTGAACGCCCATGAATAACTAGAATGTTAGGGCTAGATGGGACCACTGAGGTAAATAATTTATTGTCTTAACCAGTAAGCTGGAGCGATAGCACAATGGGTAGGACATTTGCCTTGCAGGCAGCTGACCGGGGTTCTATTCCTCCGTCCCTCTCAGAGAGCTCGACAAGCTACTGAGAGTATTTCGCCAGCATGGCAGAGTCTGGCAAGCTCCCCATGGTGTATTAGATATGCCAAATAGTAACAAGTCTCACAGTGGAGTTGTTACTGGTGCCTGCTTGAGCAAATCGATGAGCAACAGGATGACAGTGATGACAGTGATACAGTGAACCAGTCAGCAGATGATGAAACTAAAACACAGAAGAGGGAGTTATTTTTTCAAGCTCATGTAGTTGACAGGAAACAGAACAGAGGTGTAATGGCTCTCATGCCAGATCCATATCCTGGGCTCATGACAGAACAGGGCCAAGTAGAAAAAGAACCACAATGCTTTATCCTTAACAACCACCAACTAAAAACTACATATTGACACTCTTCCAACTAGAGACAGAGAGAGAAGCAAGATGAACAGAGTTGACCTCTGCTTCAAGTGATTACACCCTCCCTAGCTGCCATCTTCAATGCAAAATTGAATGAAAATGAGCTACTTATCAGTAGCACTATTGGATATTTTCTCTTATATGCAACTTAACTCAAATACTATTTTTATTATATTTCTCTTCTATTCTCTACTTTCCAATATGTTAAGCCCCTATATGAAAATTGGTTTAATTAATAAAATTATACCTCTGTTGCAGTAAGGGAATCATAAGACCATGACAGTGAGGAAGTCATAAGATTGATATAGGAATTAGGCCTATACAAACAAATATTTGGGTAAATGAAGATCTAGAAGATTGCCATCTAAGAGTCGGAGACACATTCACTAAAATGAATCCTGATGGACCGAAATAGGAAAGTGATCCAAAAATTGCCACTATGAAGGGATTTAGATTTCTGTGCCTGACCAATGACTTATGAATAGAACAAATACTTCATTTCCACTCTTCAAAACACAGGTAGCTCCTCACTGACAAACTTACCCAAAAAAGGGATATGTCCTTAAAGAGCTAAGTGGCAATAGATTTTAAAAACCATTTACAGTACACTTTTTCTTGGCTGCTATTTAATCAAGAGGACTGTTTCCTAAAGTGGTAGATACTGGTACCTTGGGAACATTGGAAAGATCCAGAGTGGATGGAAGGAGGCTTTAGTAGTCTATAGCGCAATGAAGAAGCACTTTCTGTTTGTTTACTTAAAGAAGGTAGATTTCCAGGAGTATGTGAGTAATTTTTTACTTTTTTTTAAAAAGGGGAAAATAGGCCAAATGAGAACCTCTAAAAACGAACAGGGACATAGAAGCTTGATTATTGATACCAGTGATTATACATGTGTAGTTGAGAGGATCACAAGTACACATACTATAGGGAAATTATGTAAAATGCAGGTCAATAGTGTTACATTGGGTCATAAAATACAAACAGAGAAAAAGAAGATAAAATTCAAGATGGCTCCAGTACTTGAGACTACAGCATACCGAATGGATAGTAATTAGAACAAGTACAAGTGAGATGGTATCAAAAGACAGTCAAATCCTTAAGCTGGATATCAGATGTTTGTTATGTTTCTTTAGATCAGTGGTTTTCAAAAGTGGCTGCATTTAGAATCACCTGGAGAGTTTTGACAAAACACCAATGTTCAGGTCCCAAGCTTATGATAAATCTGATAAACTCTTTGAGGCAGGCTTCCAATCGTGTTAGAGGTAGGAATCATACTATATCTAACTTGTACCTATTTTCCTAGCTCTTAATTGTGTATCAGGTACATAGCAGAAAATCAATCAACATTTGTTAAGTAAATAGAAAGTTAGATAGGTGAATAGACAGATGTGAATGCACAAATATGTACTTATATGTGTAATTGTCTATATGTATATGTCAAGTCTAACAGATGATTGATGGAGATGTATGATGAATCAATAAATCTATAATTTCCCAAGAGTTAAAACATTGCTTCACAAACCAAGTCTTTTGATCTTAAAAATATAACAAATATCAGTATTACTTCTTAGAGATTAAAAGATTTTCTCATAGATTTCATCTATTGACTGTACAAGCAAAATTGCAAAGTAGATATTATCTGATTTTGTAGATGTGAGAACCAAAGTTTAGAGAAGTTAACTTAGTTGGTCAAGTTAAATTTCCAGCTAGTTGCAGTTTGATACCTCTGGCCAAAACCTAGGTAACCCAGACAGTTTGCAGTACTGAGTTGCCTCTTATGAGAGAGAATGAAAAACCTCTTAATTTTTGAAATAATCTGAGTTTTTCAAAATTGAAACAAATGTTTAATGTGTTGCTGAAAAGTTGGGTGGAAATGTGAAAGAGTGCATGTAAGCATTCACAATAGTGAGTTATTGCACAAGTAATGCATTTTTATTTAATGTGATTTTTACTTTCTTCTTTTTTTTTAATAAACCACCAACTTGCAACAATTAGAGTACAGTTATAGGCAGTTTTGAGAAGGATGTTTTGAATTAACAACTGAATTGTCTAATTTCTTTGTGGAATATTTTATTGTTGGGGATAGTTGGATAATCATTCCTAGGGGAGGCTCATTTGCCATTCATTTAATTCTGCCGAGCAGATGCCTTTCCCACAAAGCATTCCTTCAACCTTTTTTCTCTCTAGCCATTTAACTCCAGCCACACTCCCCTGGGCCTCCAGGATTGTGCACAGAGCTTCAGAATGGAAAGGGACCATAGAAAAAAGCTAGTGAGAATCTGTTCTGTCTAGGAGCGTGTTGCCCTTCCTCTAACTAGAAGGTCACATTTACTTGGCTTCCTCACCTTGGGTCAGTGCTGTGTAAGGTGATGAAGTTCAAATCAAGTTCTTAATTAGCTTGGGACTTTTAGGTGAGTTCCAAAACGTCTTACTTTCCAGAAATAAATTAAATACTCCATTATCAAAAGCACACAGTAAGTCACATAGACCTTCTACAAGATGCGCAACAAATGACAGTATTTCAAGTCTATATGCCTTCAATGTTTAGGCCACTAAGAGAGAGAAATATGGTATTGTCCTTTGCATCTTTCAACTTATGATTTCTCTGACTCTAAAGAATAAATTTTCCTCATATTTACCCTTTGAACATAGACCATGAGTTCTCATTATCCTTGTAACATTTTTTTTCCACATGAAGCATCCTTGGGTTGTACAGTTCTTTCTCATGGAACATAAAGAGTATTTCCTCTATGTACTGGTCTATCATGATTGGCATAAACCGTGCTTTGCCAATGATCTTCATGCACTGTCAGCTAGTTGTGATCAACAGGTCAGCTATAATGGTACTGAAGTTTGTCTTCTGTATCTCTATCTCCTCCTCTATTCCAATTTCAAACTCTTTGTGTCTTCTTGTATTTCTGACTTACCTAGTCACTAGTGGTCCCAGGTTAAACTCAGGACATATGTGGTAGAAGATACCAAGAGAAATGTAGTCAGTCCTCCAGGTGTCACGATCAGACCACACATGAGAAATTTCCCCCTGAAATTCCATAGTGCCAATCTTCCCTAATCTGTTTAGAAGAGGAGAAGCAATATTACCTCCTTTGTTGTCTGATAATATGTTAAGGATAATTTTACCTCTATAAAGGTTTCTGAGTTTCCAGGACATGATAAATAAAAGTTGTAGATTTTACCTCAATGTTTTGATTCTTTATAAATATCAGGGGTTATTTTTAAGAAAGGCCGGTATTGGGGGTATATGTTAAAGTGGATCTTCTCCATTATTGTGACAATTATTGATGTATTAGCTAAAGGCTAGAGCGATCTTAAAAATCAGTCAATGACATGAATGTCTATCCAAAGTATAGGAATACATACAAAGATTTATAATAAACTGGAGAAAGATTTCTGAGATTATAGCAGCTGATCCTCTAATCTTTGATTTATTGTTATTGGGAAAGCAAAGATTTCAAATACTTTTTGCCAATACAGTCTCCAAAACAAGCTTTTAAAAAGTGGAGTCTTAAAGAGTCTTAAAGGAAGAAGTATGTCATTTAACATCAAGTCTAGGGGGTTTTAAACAAGGATTGGGAAAGGAAAAAGCATGTTTCCTATAGTCCCCAGCTTAGTTCAAAACAGTTAGGCAAGTTGAGTAAGTAGAAGTAAATGGGTCCAAGAAAAGCACTGACCTGTGTGTGTACTGCCATTAGTCCTTGACCTTGTCTCCTCCTAGAACCAGGGCTTGGATTTTGGTATTATTCTTTGTGAGAATTCTTAGAAGAGAACAGATTGGAGAATCTCAACCAGCAGCAATGCTATGTAGACTTGTGTAATTGAAAGTCCAGCCTTTCTTCAAAACCTGAAATCAGTTCAAAAAGACTTACTCATTTGGATCATTTGGATAGGTAGGCATTGTTCAAATTAAAAACTCATTTTCTAAATGCTTTGGTGATGTAGAATGCACTTTGAAATAGCCTAAATTTATACTTAATTTTAAGATGGAATATAAGAAAGAGTCTGGGGCGGAGCTATAGCACAGTGGGTAGGGCGTTTGCCTTGCACACGGCTGACCGGGATTTGATTCCTCCGTCCCTCTCGGAGAGCCTGCCAAGCTACCGAGAGTATCTCACCCACCCGGCAGAGCCTGGCAAGCTACCTGTTGCATATTTGATATGCCAAAAACAGTAACAACAAGTCTCACAATAGAGATGTTACTGGTGCCTGCTCGAGCAAATCAATGAGCAATGGGATGACAGTGATTGATTGATGAGTCTACTAGTCCCTGCCTGTGGAAATAGGCTGAAGCCTAGGATGGAGAGAAAAGGTGGGGATGTTGACTCACCATATGGAAGAATGTAAAGGTGGTTACCAACATAGTGGGGATTTGTTAAGTTTATTCAAGGATGTTGTTGTGCTCACAGTAACCCCACTTCCTGTATCAGGAGACTTTGCCTGGGATTTTCCTTCCTTAAGCACCACTGAGTTAATATACATTCTTAATATTATCTTCATTTATGCCTTTGGTGATCCCTACAAGAAGCAAGAAGATATTTTATTAAGGAACTAATTTTCTTGGAGGCCTTATTCTTCAGCTAACATTTTATCTTTTTTTACTTCGTAAGTAATCCAGCCCTTTAAGATGAAATTAATTCCACCTTTTCAAACAATGAGATTACCAATATACAAAAAAAAAAAAAAAGCCTCCAGAGTAACTTTCCCAAAGTTACAGGGCTTGGTCACTAAATCCTGCATTATTTCTACTAGACAGAGCCAGTTGGTGGTGAGTTTCAAAGGCCTGGATCCCTAGGGAAGAAGAGGAAAGATGGCAGGCTACAGGGGTGGGGAGGTGAGGGGCTTAGGAGAGGGAACCTGAGAACACTGGTGGAGGGAAGATGAAACTGATGGGAGGATCAGTGAATGGAACATTGTATGGCTAAGAACCAACTATGAATAGCTTCATAAATTGCTGTACTTTTATAAAATAAAATGGGGGAAGGACCCAGTAGAGTTGTAGAGGAAAGGAATCTAAAGAACTTGTGTTCACCTACTGTGAGACCTCAGGTTGAGTCATTTTGCCTCTTTAAGTCTCAATTCTCCTCTTTAGAAAACAGGAAATGTCATTCCTTAGAGTTTCTGTGATGATCAAATGACATGACATGCATGGATGTTCTGCATAGGCTTAATGTATAAGGCTAGTTCTCAATGGAAGTAGGCTGGATTTTATCGAAGTTCCAGACACAAATTTCAATTGAGAATCTGGAAGTCTTAAGGTCTAATAAATCAGAAGAGAATTTCTCATCCAGCCCTCGAAGGGCAGTTGCCAGCTTTCTGATAGGGCTCTTATCAGAAACTGGTATAGCTATAAGTGGACTAGAAGCCCATCTTGCCACTTTCCAGGCTTGTGAGAAACCAAATATCCCTCTGGCGTGATGTCCAGGGAAGAACAAATATAGATGTCCTCATCTTCCATGAATCATTGATTGTGTGTGCATCTTATGAAAATTTCTATTGCTGTCTTTATGACCAACTATAAAAAAGTATTTTTGTTCCTCGTTTATCCAAGAATAACACAATTCCCCCATAAATAGCTATTTTATTATGACTGCAATCAAAGCCGAAAACAATTTCATTTCCCCCCTTTGAGATCCTTGGAAACAATTTTAATTTCATAATAAAGTAAAGCAGGCAGCGTTTGTTTCTTAGCGACAGCAGACTGGTTGTAAAGGCCTGGGAGTCAGAACTGGGCTCATGTTTGGGATTTCTCACCAACCTGTGCTCCAGATGGTTTGCAAAGTATTTGGGAAATATGTATGCCTTCTTAGTAAGCTTTAACTGTATAGCCAGGAAGAGCATGGATTTTCCTTGCTTGGCAGCAGGAAAAGATAAAATATCCATGCTGAAAATAATTCAGAACTTCAACAAATCTCAGGCCAGAGTAGGACTGGGGGTCTACCCAGAGAATTGGAGCCAGACCCCGGGGAAGAGTGTTCCTTCCTGCTGCCATCTTGGCAGCCAGGCTTCAGCTGTGATTCTATCCCAAAGAATATTTCCACTCTTCCCTCCCCAATCGAGAAACCTGAGTCAAACTAATATCCTCCATGTCCCCATGTGTCTCCAGAGGTCAGGTCTTTGTTATCTTTTGCTTGGTCTTTTCTTGAATTCACTTATATCTGTCCATCCACTGTGACTGTCTCTTTGTTCAGATAGTTCCTTTTTTTGCGGTCACCTACAGATCTGCTCTTTGCTCTGCCTCCACCCATTTTATTCTCCACATTACCAGACCAGCATACATATCTGTCTACTACCAAAATACTTCAGTTTCTCTCAGTTGCCTTAATTTTAAAACTTCAGTCTAAATTTCTTCCTTCCTTCCTTCCTTCCTTCCTTCCTTCCTTCCTTCCTTCCTTCCTTCCTTCCTTCCTTCCTTCCTTCCTTCCTTCCTTCCTTCCTTCCTTCTTCCTTCCTTTCTTCCTTCCTTCTTCCTTCTCTTTCTTTCTTTCTTTCTTTCTTTCTTTCTTTCTTTCTTTCTTTCTTTCTTTCTTTCTTTCTTTCTTTCTCTCTTTTTTTCTTTCTTTTTCTCTCTCTTCCTTCTTCCTACCTTACTCCTTCCTTCCTTTCTTCCTTTCTTTCTTTCTTTCTTTCTTTCTTTCTTTCTTTCTTTCTTTCTTTCTTTCTTTCTTTCTTTCTTTCTTTCTTTCTTTCTTTCTTTCTCTTTTTCTCTCTCTTTTTCTCTCTTCCTCCTTCCTTCCTTCCTCCTTCCTTCCTTCCTTCCTTCCTTCCTTCCTTCCTTCCTTCCTTCCTTCCTTCCTTCCTTTCTTTCTTTCTTTCTTTCTTTCTTTCTTTCTTTCTTTCTTTCTTTCTTTCTTTCTTTCTTTCTTTCTTTCTTTCTCTCTTTCTTTCTTTCTCTTTTTCTCTCTCTTTTTCTCTCTTCCTCCTTCCTTCCTTCCTCCTTCCTTCCTTCCTTCCTTCCTTCCTTTCTTTCTTTCTTTCTTTCTTTCTTTCTTTCTTTCTTTCTTTCTTTCTTTCTTTCTTTCTTTCTTTCTTTCTTTCTTTTTTCTCTTTTTCTCTCTTTTTCTCTCTCTTCCTCCTTCCTTCCTTCCTTCCTTCCTTCCTTCCTTCCTTCCTTCCTTCCTTCCTTCCTTCCTTCCTTCCTTCCTTCCTTCCTTCCTTCCTCTCTTTCTTTCTCTCTTTCTTTCTCTCTTTCTCTTTTTCTTTCTCTTTCTCTCTTTCTTTCTCTCTTTCTTAAATCACCGTGAGATACAGTTACAAAACTTTCATGTTTGAGTTTCAGTCATACATACAATGATTAAACATCCATCCCTCCATCAGTGCACATTCTCTACCATCATTATCCCCAGTATACCCCGCTCCCTTTCCAACCCTCCTCCTGCCTCGGCAGCAGACCATTTCCCCCATACTTACTCTCTGCTTTTGGGCAATATGGTTTGCAATATAGATGAAATCTTAATTTCTTAATCTTTTATTTTCTTATACAATATTGCATTCCTTTACTTCTGCCTATTTCTTGTTTCTTACAAAAATTATCCTTTGGTGAGTTTTTTATTAAAATATATTTATCACTTCACTTGTACCACTTGTCATCCCACTACTTACCAATTTGCCAGTAACATCTCCATTTGTCCCTGTCATATGCTAGTGTAGCCCAATGGCGTCTGCTCGCTCCAGGAACACAAAGAGTATCAAACTGTTCATTCAGGGTCTTGATGAAGAAATCTGACCATCTCATAGGTGCGTGGCCAGGCATACTTTTGACGTCCCATTGAATAAAGTTGATAATATGTTTGGAAATGTATTGATCATAATATAAAACATATTTATATTATAGTCAATATACATATTTATATTATGATCAATATATTTCCAAACATTTTGGGTTTTATTTGCTTGCTTGTTCTTAATTTTTTAAATTTTTTTACGACACCATAATTTACATGTTATGCATACTTGAGTGTGAGGCATACTATGTGCCAGCACTAGTCCTACTACCAGCATCAACTTCCTTCTAGCAGTGTCTTCAGGTTCTCTTCCACTGCCTTACTGAACCCCCATGCTTGCCTCCATGATAGGCACATTTTAAAAATTTAATTTAATTTTTACAAAGTTGTTAAAAAAATTTATTGCATTCAATATTCTAACACCGATCCCACCATCATTACTTACACCTTCCCACCAACATTATTATAAATTTTCCCACCACTATCGAACCCTCCCCCAAAAGCAGTTCCTAAATAATTTATTTTATATTGCTTGTTATGAATAATCTACTAAAAATGGTCCAAAAGTCTTTCCTTAGAGGAAAGTGTGAATATTATTGTATCTTAGCCTGGAGCCATTTAGCTCTTGTACAAGAGATTACAAATATGTTGTTATAAGTTGAGTCTTGTGTGCAAATATATATATATATATTTTATTGAGATAAGTTGCCTTATACTTTACACCTCATCGTATGTGGTGTGCTACTCTTGGTACATCGGTGGGGTAGAGAATGAGATGTCACAGCCGTGTGCTCCAGGAATTCTAAAATTTTAAATAGGGTGATACAACTGGAGTTAAATTTTTAACTGGATGGTGACTTTGGGATCCGGAGGCATCTCTGCAGCTTGTTGCTCTCTTCTGAGGTTAGTTTGTGAGTCTCTGGACTGTGGTCATTAATGAGCTTATATGGTGCCAGGCCTCATGCATGAAGGTACCGGTAGAGGAACCCAGGTGTGTGTGATCGCATCAACAGCCAACATACAGAGAGAGACTTAAAAGCAAGCTCTTAGTAGAGAGTGATGCAGAGAGTCTCTTGCCCGCATGCCTGGCTGTCTTCCCCGGGGCCCCTTGGAGGGGATGGGCTCCAGCTTCCCTCCCCACTCCTAGCAGAGCTCGCAGTGGCCGAAGACCACTGGAACCTAGCTGCAGCCATGATGGAGGCTCCTCTTTACACGTTCAAACAGGACTCATGCATTAAGGTACCGGCAGAGGAACCCAGGTGTGTGTGATCCCATCAACGGCCAACATCCAGAGAGAGACTTAAAAGCAAGCTCCCAGAAGCGATATCTTTAGCCTACTTCTCCCTTTGGGAAAAACTGGCAATCTTTTGAGAGTTTCCTGCCCCCATGGGACAGCCTTGCAAGCTTCCCATGGTGTATTCATATGAAAAATCCAGTAACAAGCTGGATCTCATTCCCCTGACCCTGAAGAGCCCCCAGTGCAACATCATTAGGAGTGCCAAGTCTTAATAGACTTCTAAGATCTCAGGGAAAGAATGAAATGAGATGTTACTGAGCCTGCCCGAGAAATTGGTTATTAATAGGATATTGTGATTAACGGGATGGTGCCAGAGTCAATTCATGGGCGACAGGAACATTTTTGTTTTTTAAGTTTGGTTGTTGTGCTTTGGATCTCCTGCTTTCAGTGTTGTTGACTCTGTGGTTTGGATTATAACTACACCACTCTTCAACATCACTGATGTGCACAAGGCCCATGTCCTCTGTGCCCTAGGATACTTCCAGTATGCTTCTTCTTATGAGCACCCATCAATTTCATTCCCTCTCTGTCTTTCTCTTTCCTATATTCTGGGGTTAAGAGGGGTCAAATTAGCCTCTTACTTAATACATTGCATTCCCTCTCCCAATTATTCTATATACCACAAACAAGTGAGATCATCCTGTGTTTGTCCTTCTTCTGATTTACTTCACTTAACATAATATCCTCCAATTCCAAGTGAAGTCATTTGTCAATGCAGGAAAGTTAAAAAAATTGTAGGATAAACACTTATATTTCACAACTTATGTTCTATAATTAACATTCTGTAATATTTGCTTTATCATGTCTATCTATATATTCCTTCATTCTTCCATAAACTTAACTTTTGGGGTATACCTCAAATAAAGTCTGGGCATCAGTACTTTTCACCCCTTAGCCTGCAGTATGATCTTCAGAAATGCACTCATTTCCTGTTTGTATATAAAAGATGAAAAAAAAGCTTGCAAAAGACAAAAGAATTCAAAAATAAAGACAAGCTAAGAGAAGATTAAAAAAATAAAAACCTTAACAAGAATATAGGATTTGAATAAAGTTGTAGCAAATCAAGGGGAAAATCCTGTCAATTTCTTAGAAACAAAAAATCATAATAAACATAGTACTTTAGTCTTTTTATAGAGGGTGTAGTAGAAACAATATTAAAATTATAAAAATTGTGAAATAGTCACAAGGGTCTATGCGGAAAGGACACTTAGTAATAAAAGAAAAAGGACAACAGCCTATAATGATAAAAAATCTCAGACTTTGAAGCAAACTGAAATTTAGTTTCTATTACTTGCACTTGCATATGTGAGGGCCTGCTTAGCACATGGCAATGCTGCTTTAGCACTTGAGAAAATACCACAGCATTTTCCAAAGTGGTTGACCCAATGTGCATTCCCACCAACAATACAAATGGTTTCCTTTCTCTCCACGCCTCTCCAACACTTCTTGGTGTTTCTCTTGGTCTAAGTCGTTCTAACAGATCTGAGGGGGTAGCTCATTGTGATTTTAATTTACATTTCCCCATGATCAGTCCTGTTGAGCACATTTTATTTTTTCTTTTATTCTTATTTGGGGGCTTTACCCAGAGGTGCTCAGAGCTTACTTCTGGCTTTGAGCTCAAGCATCATTCCCAGTGGGACTAAGGGGAGTCAGGTTGGCAGCTGCCAAAGCAAGAACCTTACCACTCTACTTTCTAGCACACTGAGCACGTTTTGTATGCCCAGTGGACTTTTGTATATTCCCTTTGTTAGAATGTCTATTCAAATCTTCTGCTTATTTTTTTATTAGGATGTTTGTGTTTTGGCTGCTAAATTATATGAATTCTTTATCTATTTTTGACAGTAACCCCCTATCAGGTATATGAAGTGCAAATATCTTTTCACACCCAGTAGAAAATGTCTTTTCATTCTGTTCGTATTTTCTTTTGTTGAACAAAAAGCCTTTCAATTTGCTTTAGAGTCAGTTATTTATCTTTAATTTCACTTGCTGCTGGGGAACACTTCACCTATGTTATCATCTATGTACTTTATCTTATATTCTCATATCAATTCCACCCAAATCTTATTTTTGATGTAGTGTTGGAGAGTAGATCAGTTTCATTGGTTTACATGTGCTTGTTAACTTTACCCAATACCATTTGCTGAAACTTTATTTTGTCTGTTTTATGGTCTTGTATCTTTTATCATCAATTAAAGATTGATAAATAATTTTATTTGTAAAATTTTGACTTTGTTTCATTATTCTATGTATCTATTTTGGGCTGGAATGATAGCACATCAGGTAAGGAGTTTGCCTGGCATGATGCCGACCTGGGTTTGATTCCTCCGCCCCTCTCGGAGAGCCCGGCAAGCTACCGAGATTATCTCGCCCACAAGGCAGAGCCTGGCAAGCTACCCATGGCATATTCAATATGTCAAAAACAGTAACAACAAGTCTCACAGGGAGATGTTACTGGTGCCCGCTAGAGCAAATGGATGAGCAACAGGATGACAGTGACAGTGATGTGTCTGTTTTATGTGTCTAATACCAAACAGTTGTAATTACTATCACCTCACAGTATAGTTTGATGTCAATTGACATAAAATATCCATGTTTAATTTTCTTCTCCAGCATTTTCCTAGTTATCCTAGGTCTTTTATGATTCTATAAAACATACATACATACATACATATAATCAGCCCAAGAAATAATTAAAATGATAAAAATTAAGGACAACAAAATACTGTAAGCAACTGGAGGAACTAAAATTACATGTAAGAAGTTCCCTATATGATTACGAGTGAAATTTTCTAGAGAAACTATGTAGGAAACTACAAACAAACATACTTATGAGAAAATAGCAAAAGATAATCAGAAATCTTAAAAAGTGTTTTCAATCAAGAATATCCTGTCAGATTTAGATTTAATTTAGAATATAAGAATGTTTAAGCCATTCATCAGTTCTATCTAACCTCAGAATTAACACTAAGGGAACTTATAAAATGAAAAGGGAGGTCATCTATAGGTGATAAGATACCAAAATTATACAACATGGCAGGGAGGAAAGTATAAAAATGTGGTCTAATAAAATCTATCAATCCATTTATAAAACAGTTTATGATTTTAAAGAAGAAAACTGCAAGGAACTTAATGCAAAAGTATGATGTTAAATTATAAGAGAAAAAACAATGAGATAAATAAAGAAAAAGGGAAAAATCAGGGAAGGACCTAAAAGTAACAAAGTAGTATTAAATATTTTATGTCAATAATTACCTTAAACATAGATGGTATAAATGTATCAATTAAAAAGGAATAGAGTTGGTGAATAGACCATAAAGCTAAATCCACCCTTTTTTATTTGGGGAAGTGGGGTGAGCCACACCAAGGGATACCCAAGGCTTACTCCTGAGTATGCATCAGTCCTGGTGGGACTCGAGATCATATGTGGTGCCAGTGGTCAAATCTGGGTCAGGTTTAAGGAAGGCAAATGCCCTGCACATTGTACTATGTCTTTGACCTTTTATACATTTTGCTTTCTTTTTTTAAAATATTTTTTATTAGAGAATCACTGTGATGTACAGTTACAAACTTATGAACTTTCGTGTTTGAATTTCACTCATATAGTGATAGTTTACCCATCCCTCCACCAGTGCCCATTCACCTCCACCAATGATACCAGTATCCCTCTCACCACTCCCACCCCATCCCCCACCACTCCACCCTGCCTCCCTTTTGTTCTCTCTCCTTTTGGGTGTTGTAGTTTGCAATAGAGGTATTGAGTGGCCTTCATATTTGGTCTATAGTCTACTTTTAGTTCACAGCTTCCAAGCCGAATGGTCTTCACAAGATCCTCTACTTGGTGGTCCCTTCTCTATCTGAGCTGCCTCTTCCCCCAGCATGTGAGGCCAGTTTACAAGCTGTGGGACAGACCTCCTGGTCCTTACCTCTACTACTCTTGGGTGTTAGTTTCACACTCTGTTATTTTATATTCCACAGATAAGAAACTTTGGTACATCTACACAACGGAATACTATGCAACTGTTAGAAAAGATGAAGTCAAAAAATTTGCATATAAGTGGACCAACATTTTGCTTTCTACAGTAATCATGTTTGCTTTTAAGACAAATGAAGACTGGTTTAAAGGTTGAAGCCAGTGATGGAAGCAAATGGTAACATTTAAAAGTTGTTCATAGGACTGGAGCAATAGTACAGTGAGTAGGACATTTGCATTATATGCAAATTGCCAGGGCTTGGTGTCTGGAACCCCATGTGGTTCCCTGGCCTGTCAGGAGTGATCTCTGAGCACAGATCCAGGAGTAAACCCTGAACCTGGATCTAAAACCCCTGGATCTGGAACTATATTTTTATAGTAAGGCACAAAAATATTCACATTGTTATAAATTCCCAGAAATACTTATTAGTATATATTCAATAGATAGGGCAAGAATATGCATTAGCAATTATTAATAGAATGGAAGAGTTATGCCAACAATAAAGCAATAATAGTAGCTGATTTTAACACTCCACTTAAAACTTTGATCAGATTAACTAAACAGAATAAATAAGGAAATAATAGCCTTCATGATGAACCAAAACAGATGGGTTTAATAGACATCTATAGATCACTTCACCCCCAAACAGCTGAATTTACATTTGTTTCAAGTACAAATGGAACAATTTTTAGGAGAGACCATATGGTGGGACAGAAAACAAGTATCAATAAGCTTATGAAGATTGAAATCATATCAAGTATTTCTCAGATCACCATGCTATAAAATTAGATGATAGTCAAAAAAGAAGAAGTCAGAAAAACCACAAATATGTGGCAATTAAAGAAAATCCTTCTTACTGGGTGAATGACAAAATGAAAATAAAGTCTAAAAAGTACTTGAGTACAAATGAAAATGATAATTCAAGTTATCAGAATTTATGGGATATTGTACAAGTGGCATTCTAAGAAGGAAGTTAATAACAATATAGGCCTGTATAATGAAACAACAAAAATCACAAATAAATAATTTAACCACGCAGATAAAGCTATTAGGAATACCATAAATAAAAACAAAATATAATAGCAATAAGGTAATAAAAAATATAAAAGAGGAAATGAAATAGAAACCAAAACAACAATACAAAAGATCAAAGACACTAAGCTTTTTTCCCCCAAAAGATAAATAGAATTGATGATAACTTATGGCTAAATATACAAAGAAAAAATATATATAACAGAATGAATAAGGAATTATAATAGATAATACAGAAATGCAAAAAATTATAAGAGGCTACTATGAAAAACTCTATACAGATAAACTGGATAACCTAGAGGTGCAATCTATGAAGAGTGAGACAAAAATTTGTACTAGAAGACAAGCAAGTCTTAGGGACAGAACTGTGGCTCAGTGATAAAGTGGATGACTTGCAAGCATGAGACATGAGTTTTATTTCCACATTGTCAAAGAGTAAGCAATAATCAACAATAATAATAATTAACATGTTTAGGAAGGTGAAATAGCACAGTGACAGCAAGGCAAGAATAAAAATAGGAAAGAAGAAGAGGAAGAGGAGGAAGAAGAGGAGGAGGATGAAGAGGAGGAAGAGGTGAAGAAGAGAGAAAAAGGGAGAGAAGAATGAGCAGAGGAGGAGGAGTGGAGAAGAAGAAGAAGGGGAAGAACTAAATATGAAGGAGAATGAGGACAGAGGAGAACATGAGGAGGAAGAGAAGAAGAGAAAGGGATGTGATACAAGATAAGGGAATCTCATGTGGAAGAAGACTGGAGCCTTGTATGGAATGCAAGAGATGCCTACCATCCAGACCACCTATTGCACTTATCAGTGAGTGAAAATAAAATCATATTGTGTCTGACCTGTGATAGATTGTTTGGTTCTATTTTTGGCCACATTTTAGCTGCCCTAATGAAAATGATTGTGTATACACTAAGTGCACATTAAGTGCAAGATGCAGATATTTTGTCTTTCTAGAATCCAATGTTTGCAATATTATATATAGAAATACATACATGATCAATACAAATATTCTATTCTGTAGAATGAAAATTCCCATAAACTTACCTTTGTTAATAAATTAACAACTATTCAAAAAAACCTAACAGGAGGTGAGTTGACTTCTGAAGTCTTGAGTTCTGTAGCCCTTACTCATGAGACAAGAAGAAAGTCAAGATCCAAAGAGTGAAGTAAGTCAATGAAAGGCGTACTCCAGGATGGTACTAACACGAAACAATACCTTCCCTTTGCCCCCCAGATAATTCATCAAATATATATCCTCCAGCGATGCTTTTGTTTGATTAGTGCTTTCTTAAAACATTTCTGGGGAGTATCCTTACACATGTTTTGAGATCTTCACTCACTTGGGCAGGAAAAAAATGGGAAAGTATTTCATTCCAGATGCCCACAGCATTAGAGTTATTCCAGAAAATAAACAAGGGTCTCTCAGAGAGTGAAGTGAGGAAATATTTTTACCTGGCAAAGTCAGAGAGAGCACCAAGGAGGAACAGACTGGTCTTGAAAAATCCATCAGAATCTGCCAATCTAGCAAAAGAGCAAGGGCATGCCATACAGAGAATAATAAATGAATTTCAGCCTTGTCAGGCCATGGCCTTCACGGATTTCCCAGATTACTAGGTCTGTGTGTCTGACCCTGTCGTCCTACCATGGTAAATGTGTTTAGAATCGGCTTTATCACAGCAGCTTGTATCGCTGCAGGTTACCTAAGGACAGGGACTGATGCAGAGAGGAGACTTGTGTGCCTCCCAGCAATCTTGTCAATTATCCCTGAGCTGGTTTGCATGCCTGCCCCTTCTCACCCTGGCTGGCAAAGAGGCCACTTCTTTTTATCTGTGCCTATTCTACTGTCAGGCTTGGTTTACAACACAATAAGCTTACAGACACTGAGAATTAATGAGCTTCTCAGCAGTGCTCACAGACACATTGACAGTGAGCAGGTAGCACATCCCCATGGATCCTGATCAGATGCACTGATGCTGACGCTTAATGGGCTCTGAGACTGTTTATGGGTCACTGTCTCCCACTAAGCCTTCTAAATAGTCTGCTTGTGTTTCTGTCTGCCAGAAGGCGTTGCTTCAGAATTTAGGCCCTCCAACAAATTTGGCGTTTGTGTATTTGAGCCCCAATTCTTGGGACTCTATCATGGAATTCAAGAAAAGTTTCTCTGTGCTTTGTTAGTGTTGCCACAAGAAGATACCAGTACTGGGGTGGGAAGCAGAAGTGGGTATAAATTTGCCACTGAATAGCAGGGAAATTTTAAGCAAGTTACTCAAAGTATCTGTGTCTACATTTCATCTATAAATTGAATAATGATAATAGTAGTAGTAATAGTAATAATAATATTATATTTGACCTAGACATTAACCCAAGACAAAGAACATAAGTCAAAGCAAATTAGCACACCTGTGTGTGACAAGTGCTATAAGAATTGTATGTTCAATTAATCTATCTTGGCAACCATCTTACCTTATAGAAGAAGGCGCTAATTTACAACTCATAGACAGATTAAACAATGAAAAACTGAACACATTCACACAACTAGTAAGTGATGACGTGGAGTTCAGAGAGACACTGAGATGCTTGCTTGTGTCACTATGATGCTGCATCTGGTAATGTGACCAGAGTTAGTGTTCTTTGAGTGCAAGAAAACCAGAGATGAACACAGCGGGTTCTTGGAATTTAAGGAAACATATCTGTCCTGGAGGTACAGCCATCTAAGCACTTGGGGAATTTTATTACTAGACAAACTTATGTGTCAGTTTTGATTTCTATACATAAGTTATCTGTAACTTAGTGGCTCAAATTTGTACTCCCTTATTCCCTCACAACGTCTGCTGGTCAAGAGTCTAGGCACAGCTCCACTGGCTCCTGTGTCTGGATCTCAAAAGCTGATCAAGGAGTCAGCCATGGTTTTCCCTTCTGGAGCTCTAACCCACCTGGGTGCTGGTAAAATTCAGTTATATCCAGAAGACTTAAACCCAAAGGTCCTAGAAGCCACCCCCTTGTTCCTGCCCGACAGCTTCTACAACCTTTTCTCTGGGCAGGTTCTATCACAGCAGCGTTTCCTTGTTTCCACAGGGGCATCTCTTTCTTTAGCCTCCAAGACAGAGTCCTTTGTAAGTGAACAATCAAGACAGTGACTAGCCTTCACATATTTATTGGCCAGAAGCAAGTCTCCTGTTCCACCTGCCTGTGAGAGGGAGAAAATGAAAAAAAGCATAACTCAATGGGATCACCCTCTGGGGGGTCAGCCATGCCATGTGATGGGATTGTTCAATTGGAACACTTTCAAGAATAAGAAAACACTCCTTGGGAATACTAGAACAACAGGCATGAACTGTGATTGTCCCAAGCAAGCTGGAGTGTACTATCACACAGCTTTTAAATAGCACAAACACCTTAACTACAGGGCATGTGGGGATAGAAATTCTGACTGCAGAATTTTAACAGGAGATTTTTCTATCAATCAAAGAAGCATGGGTTTAAATTTTTACCTGCAGAGTTGAAATGGGATGGGAGATTATCCAGAAAGAATGAGCAATGCATGCAGTGAGGAAAGAATAGCCAGGTCTTCAGAATGGGCGACACCAGGAGGGTCTTATGAAACGTGTCACAGACCTTTCCTGGGGGCAAGGCAGAGCCATCTACCTTGCTCTGTGTTGCTCTTTGGCCGGGATTTCTGGCATCTCTCCAATTCTTAATATCCAGCAAATACTATATTCTACAAGATACAGATTCAGGAGAAAGCCTTTGGTCTCCCTAATCCTGGAGGGCTTCACCTGAATGCATACATAGACCAGGAGGCCCTCGCTTCATCACTTTCAGGAGGAAAATCCTAGAGGAAGGAGCAAAAGATGGTTGGCTAATTCCATAAATGTGATCAATGACTTGTAAGGATTTAGATTACAGGGCCTCATTTGGCCTTAGATCAGTCCTGCCATTGCTTTATTTCAAGCCACAGTGGGGGTTCAGTTCACTTTGCAATTGCTTCTGTGGGTCTCGCCCAGAGAACCGTGTGTCAGGCAAACCTCTCTACCTGCTCCAGGAAGGTCTGTTTCCTTTCCATCTATCTATCTACTCCCATGACTCAGGCAGTGCATGCACACGAGGTTCCTGAACTCAGTCCACTTTCTCCTTCATCTGCAAGAATCAAAGGGATCCTTGACCTGGCTACTAAGCCTCCCAGTCAGGGAACACATGGTGGAGCCCATAGGAGACCTCATCTAGGAAGGAGAAGGGAAAGTGGCGAGGAGCAAAAGGGCCTTTGTTCCTGATGGCGTGAAAGCTCAGGCTCTAGCAGAAACGTCAGGATGGAGGTACGGAGATGTAGCTGTGATGGCTGCTCAGCTTTCTGGTCAAGGACAGCTGACTGGTGGTGCCCTGTAGCCACAGGGAGAACGGAGCAGGTCCATACAGTCAGAAAAAGGAAGGAAGACGCGGAATATGTTAGAAGGAAAAGGATGCAAATTTCCTGGGATCCATTCCCTCCTTTAATTCAACATCATCTTCATTTCATCTCTGGGTCAGGCACTGGGTTAGGCATTGGAGTTTCCATGATACTTGAGCAAAATATTTCCCCTCAGTGTGGCAGGAAGTGAAAGAAAAGAAATCAATAAATGAAAGGCAAACTGAAATAGAGTGGTGGTAATGGTTTTCCTGGTAAAGAGTTTAACCAGATTCCTTTAAGGAAGCAACATTTTATCTGAGATATGAAGGAGTAAGTTAAAAAAAAATATCAGGAGTACTGTGGAGAGAGAAGTAATGTGTAAAAATCCCCTAAAGAGGGAAAAAGAGATTGGGAGGTGGGAGATGGAGGGAGCCTTATGTGGTTGGAGCTTGTGGGTGAGCAAAAGCATGGTTCTGAGTAAACTGAAGTACATTAAAGGCAGATCACAAGTGTTGATAATGAGGTGGAGCAGGAAGGAGAGGCACTACGTACGAGTCTGGGTAAGAATATTTGGAAAGATTTGTACTTCACTCTCAAAGTGGCTGTAAGCTTAAAACTGCTTTTGAAACGGTAAGTTACTGGTGATCTCCAGTGTCCTGTATGGTCTCCCAAGCACCTCCAGGAGTAATTCCTGAGTTCAGAGCCAAGAGTCACCCCTAAACATCACCAGATGTGGCCCAAAAACAAGAACAAAAAAGGAATAAGGTACAATACAAAATTGGAGCTAATTTTCAAAGGTGGAAGGCTAAAAGACCAAACTAGTAAGCCCCTATGATTAGAAGCCTGACAAGGAACAGTGTTCCTGGGGTCCGAAATCCTAAGTCATTTCTAGGGAGTCTGACAGAGTGGCAGATGGATACCTTGATCCTGTTGGTCAGATGCAATAGCCCAGGACTTTCTTGAGAAGCCAAGGTCGGTGAGGCGGGTGATCCCATTGCTGAAGCCCATCTGCAGTCTAGGGGCAGCAGGTACCTTCTGGTTTTCCAAGGGTGAGGTTTTCAGGACACAAGCCCCATTGGCTTCTAGTATGAAACAGAATAAAGGAGAAATGCTTCTGAAAAAAAAGGGACGGGGAGATAGAAGATAGTCAGAGGCTGGGGATGGTGTTGCAGTCTGTTAGAGCCATTAGAAGAGCGGAGCCACCAAGTCTGGGAGCCTGGAGGGACACAGGGAACAGCTTCCTTGCGACCCCGCGCTTCCAACAAGAGAACTGTAGCCTCCACAGCACTTGGCCATGCACAGCAGACTTTTGACAGAAAGGGACTGTTCGTTTTACCTCTTTCCCAGAAGGAAATTTCCCAACAGAAAACCGGAGAAGGACCAATGGTATGGCAAACACTGAGGCATGTAAATTCACTTCAAGAAAGAGTTAAAGTGCTTTCTAATATAAATTGGTTTTCGGTATTTCAGTGCCAATATAATTAGATTGTAACAAGCAAAGCCCTGTAACATAACACAGCGAAAATTTGAAAATTTGATTCTGCCTGGCAAACAACCAAGTCCCTGCGTGTGCGCAAACCTGACATTAATAAGCTACAAGAGATTACATGATTTAGAAAAGAAGCACTTGGTGTTACCAAATCAAATAATAGATCTCTAGGCTATAATTAGGAGAATTGGGACTCAACAATGAAGTCATAATACTGTAATTTAGCTGTGAGTAACAGAGCCATGCAGGCACATTAGGAGGTGGAATAGTGTCTCAGTGGCATGTGGCTCCCAAGGGGGGTGGCTGCTCTGGCACCCCACCTGTTGGCATCACAATACCACAGGTTGGACCCTCCTCCGCTGCTGAGGCCTCAGGGCAGAAGTGCTCTGGGCCCCTCACAGGAAGATGGGGCTCCCCAGAGATTGGAGAAGCACAGAGTGACAGTCAACAGGATGCTGGCAAATTGCTGCCCCAGAGTGCTTTCAGGGTTAACAAAAGACACATTAAAGACGCAGAAACATAAACAAAGCAAAACAAACACTGGGGAAAAAAAAATAAAAGGCGAGTGAGAGAGGCCAGCGGCCCCATTCAGCATCCTAGAGCTGCAGGGCAAGCGCGATTTTTTTTTCCCTTGGAAATCATTTCTACGTCGCTGGTGCAGAGCTGTGCTCAACCACCTCCTGGCAGCGTAACACAATCCACGCTCTTAGGTCATAAAACCATATAATTTCACGTTGAAAAGAAACCTTAGCTGGGCTTCTTAACCTGGGGTCCCCCAAGGGTTCTGTGGATAGAACTGAATTTCAATATAATTGGTTTTCTTTGTAATCCTATGAATTTTATTTTATGCATTTCAAAACATTATTCTGAAAAAGGAGTCTGCAGCAGATGTTGGAAGTGGCCCTCTGCAATCCCCCAGACCTTTCTATTTGCTCCAGCTGGCTTCTAACTTCTGCCTTCTGCATCCCTAGTCCAGAGAATTCTCCATCCCACCACCTCTGCAAAGCAGTGTGGTGCCAACCCATGCCCCACCCTGCCTCATGGCAGGTTGCAAAACCAGGGCTTTAGCATCCTGTAGTTGATGTCCTGACCCACCCTCCGCCCCTCCCTTTTGGGGTGAAAAGTTCTGAGAAGTGGTTTTACACTTCTTGTTCTGGAATAACTAGCACGAAGTTCCAGCTGTCCACTTAATTGATGGCTTCTCTTTTTCCTCCCTCTGGGCTTCCCTACACCACCAAATGAATTACCTTGCACTCAGGGTCTGCATCCAGGAGAAGCCAAATAAAGATCGGGCTTACAGATAGGTGGGGAGGTTAAGAAGTCCCGAAGGTATAATGTAGGCCCTCAACCTCATCATCACTTCTCCAGATAAAGAAAGAAACTAGAGCAGAGAGTCTTAATTCTTAGACACACAAAAGAGAGATCTGATGTTTGCGTTTACTTCCTAGGGCTATTGTTATAAGGACAGTATCTTGCCTTACTTTTCAAATTCCACCCTTTTAGCTTGACTTCTCTCTTGCCCTTATTCTTGGGTTTGGTTTGATTTTGGGGCCATGTTCCACTATGATCAGGACTTACTCCTGGCTCGGGGCCCACGGATCACTCCTGGTAGTACAGAACCTGGGTTGATTGCCTGCAGGGCAAAGGCCTTAACCTTATACTATCTCTCCAGCCTTCCTTATTCTTTGTTTGTTCATTTTGGGCTGGGGGGTGGGGGCACTGTGATGCTCAGGGCTTATTCCTGCCTCTATGTTCCCAGATCACACCTGGCAATGCTTGGTTGACTGTATGTAGTGGCGAGGATCAAGCCCACCGCAGTATTATCACTCTAGCCTCATCTCTCCTTATTCTTTCCCAAATTATCCTCTATCAACTGGCCTAGCACAGGAAAGACCAAAGAAAGGGATGGAAGGAGGGACGAAGGGAAGGAAGGAGAGAGGCAGAAAGTCAACATCTTAACCTTTATTAATCTTTGAGGGAGGATTGGAATATAACATTAATTTATTCCTTTTCTGCTACTTTTTCTTTTGTAGATACACACAAATTCTCAGTTAAATTTTCCTCTGCCTGAAAAACTTCTTCTAATATTTCTTACCCAAAAAAAAGATTCATTGGCAACAAATTCTTCCAATCTTTATCTATCAAACAATTATTTTACAAGTACTTTTAAAGGATAGTTTTACCGGAAATTCCAGGTCCATATGTTTTATTTTAACACAGAAACTCTTCACTACATTTTTTTCTTACTTGAAAGACTTCTGATTTAAAGTCAGCCGTAATTTTTTTAACCTTGCCCCTAGATATATAAAGGTTCATCTCATCACTGCTCTCTAACTTGTTCATCTTATCACTGTTCTCTCAGGATTTTCTCTTTGTCTTTTTTTTGTTTGTCTACAGCTTGAATACAATATGACTAGATGAAGATTCTTGGTATATATTGTCAATCTCTATTTTCTTGAATCTCTGATTTAGTGCCTGTCATTAACTTTAGAAAATTTCCAGTCATTATTACTTCAAATACTTTTTTCTTTATATTGTATTTCTTCCCTTCTAATATTCTAAAACATTTATTTATTATAAAACATTTATTTGAAAGCAAATATTTCAAAATTGTCCAAGGATCTTGAATGTTCTGTGATTCTTTTATTTCATTAATTTTTCTCCCTGTGTTTAATTTTCAGAAATTTCTATTGACCTATTTGCAAGCTCATTGATTCTCTTTTTGGCCATGTGCAGTCTGTTGATACTCTTAGCAAACGCATTTTCCTTTCTGTGATGCTTTTTTCTATTTGCAGCATTTCCTTTTCATACTTTCTGAGAATCTTCATATCCATTTTATACTTTACATTCATTATTCATATTGTCTGCTTTTTCCATTAAGCCTTTAACATATTAATCATAGTTATTTTAAATGCCCTGATAATTCCAACATCTGTGGCATATCTCAGTCTGGTTCTCATACTTGCATTTTCTCTCTATACTGATTTTTCTTGACTTTTGGTATGACTTATAATTTTAATTTTTCTTACTGAAAATCAGACATGCTGTATCAGGTAGCAAAGCTGCAATAAACAAGAATTTGAAGTGAAGATTTATGTAAGCTTAATTAGAATGGGAAATATGTTTAATGTTTTTTGTAGGTTCTAGAGGCTTCAAATTCTTCCATTATTCTAATTTTTCCTTCTCTGTTACCTTTGGGTTTTCCTAAGTAAACCTTTCCAGACAGTTTTATTGATCTTTTAGCTGAAAAGTCCACTATTATATGCAAAAGGGCTGTTGGTGAGGTGCTAAGATGGATAAGGGAGGCACTGTCTGATCTTATGGTTAGATCTTAGTCTATAAGTAGATTTGTATCTTTGGGTTTATAGTTATTTCTGCAATGGTATATTTTTTTCTACTATTAAGTAGACCCAAAATCCAAAAAAGGTGGAGTTGGCTATTTCTTTTCCCAATTAGGGTAAATTAAGGCTCACTATCAATATTTTCCCCCCTGGAGACTATATTTTGTTATATTGGATACTTTGGGTGCATTTCACAATGATTACTTTTCTCCTTTTTCTAACAGTCCATCAAGGGATTCTTCTTAGGTCTTCAACATGAGAACAGATTAGGTTTCTTAGAGGGAAAGTACATAAAAGTGTTATGACTTCCATAAAACTGAAGCTTCCATGAGTTTTTCATGTTTATTCTATCTCACACTCAGCCCTAACAATTCCCTCAACATTATTATTTTAATTACCCAACCAGTCTATGCTTCATAGATTCAGCTCTAGGTAAGCAAATCTCACCCGGATCTATTTGAATCTAGTTATATCTCTAGATTTGGGGAGATATCAGTTCACCTGTTCACCCAAGTTTTTTATTTATTTATTTATTTATTTTTTGCTTTTTTGGGTCACACCCAGCGATACTCAGGGGTTACTCCTGGCTTTGCACTCAGGAACTACTCCTGGCGGTGCTTGGGGGACCATATGGGATGCCGGGGATCGAACCCGGGTCGGCTGCATGCAAGGCAAACGCCCTACCCGCTGTGCTATCGCTACGGCCCCCCAAGTTTTTTAATAGGTCTAAAAAAATCACTGATTTTTAGTTCACTCATCTTTTTCTTTCTTTCCTTTTTTTTTTTAATTTGAGTCACTGTGAGGGGATTACAAAGCTGTTCACAATTAGGTTTCAGTCATACAGTGGTCCAACACTCATCCCTTCACCCAGCACCAACAATTTCCCAGCACCAATGTCCCAGTTTCTCTCCCTCCTCAGCAACTTCTCTCCTCTCCAGCCTGCATTTATGGCAGGCACCTCTCCTCTCTCCCCCCTTCTCCTCTCTCTCTCTCTCTCTCTCTCCCTCTCTCTCTCTCTCTTTCTCATCTTGTTTTAAGAATGGAAGTGATGATTTACAAACTATTTGCATATCAGAGCTTAAACAGAGTGTAGGTGTCAGGCTTGAACAACCTGACACCTACATTCTTAGAGTAGAGGTAATACCTCTTCGAGTAGAGGTTATGACAAAAAAATGTAGAATTCTATTCTTTTTATTCCATGGGATTTTGAGAGATAGAATAAAGATGGGGAAAGGAAAAAAGAAAAAATTGATTTTGTGATTTCAGATTTTTCCCCCTCTGCTATGTAGGGCTGAACATTAAGGGAAAGTGACTTAGAGAAATTCAGATTTGGGATGAGGGGGATGTGGACAGGGGATTTTCTGTTTTGCTTAAGTCAAAAGAAGTGTGAAGAAATGGCACATTCTGGAAGCTATCTTCCTTCTCTGTCTTTCTGGCAGTGCTAAAGGGAATGGAGTAGTTAGTAGAAGGGAAAATTGGTTACGAGGATTCCTAGGCTTTTCTTGGTTCTCAGTGGAGTATATAAAAAAACTCAGAAGTTCTTGAAAGGAGTTTCAAAAGGCAGTTAATTTAAGAGTTCATAGGCCTGCCCTGGAATCTGTCTTAACGAAGGTAGAGATGGCTTTCAGTAGGTGACACAGAATGAAGATCAGGACGGTGGTAACTTGGCAAAACCTTAGTGTCAAGGAGAAGTAAAGAGCAGTGAGCCAGGAAGTTCTCAAGCCAAGATTAAACTGAGGAAGAGAAACAAGGCCAAAATATTTGGTACAGACTCAGCCACAAACGGACAATTACTATCAGCAGATGACTAATTACTCTTGAGACCAGAAAAACTGAAGGATTGTACCAAAATGCTTCAAAAACATGATCACTTTTCCTAGAATAATACAAGTCCCAGTGAGACTGTCCCCCACCCCATATACTTATTGATTTGCTGTCAGAGGATAGGAAGCAAAATCCTAGAGACTTCTTGGGTTTTTGCTTTAGATCTAACTTACAAATTGGATTAAGAAAAATATTGGCCATGCTAACCATCAGACAACATATGAAGAATGTCAGAGAAGTTTAGAAATTTAAATAAAACACATTTTCCCTGAGCCCATCTGAGTATAATAGGCAATTTGCGACTCTGCTACATTCTACTTTCCATTACTCTGATCTATGTCCTTTATAACATTTGTAATTATCTGAAGGTACCTTATTTATTCATTTGATTAGTCTGTCTACTCCAGTAGAAAGAGAGCTCTGAAAAAAAAAAAAGTAGCTTGGCTTGTCTCAATCACCCACTAAATGCCTAGTCCCTGGAACATGGAAGGGGCTCAATAAATATTGGTGAGTAAGTGGAGCCATGTAAAACCTCTTTATCAGGTGAGACAAATGGGGATAGAGATTTTGAACCTTGAATATTTATTATATTGACTAACATGCGTTAAGCTCTGAGCACTTTACATATACTGATTCATTTAATTACTTATGACAGTATTGTTGCATCCAGTAAGCATGGCTATGGTGCTCTCACATTCAGTCCTGGCACTCACATTGTCTCATGGAACAGATTGCTGTGCTCACGCCTCAACCGTGGAACTCACTGAAGCTCATACATTCTTTAGTTACAGTGTTTTCAGACATGATCTGCAGCTCACACTCCTTTGTTGTTGAGCTCAGACATACCCGGCTGCCATGCCACTGAAATCACCTGGGGTGCGGGGATCACAGACAGCAAAGCAGCCAGGGTCACACTGGGTACATTGGTAGTACTGAGGATTGAACATATGACTTCCTACTTACAAGGCAGGTTTTAAGGCCCTAGACTTTTCCTCCAGGCCCCAACATCCATACTATTCTTATCTGGTTTCCAAAGAGAAAATGGAAGCCCAGAGAAGTCAGATAAACCGTCCCGAGTCACAGAGCTCACACGGCAGTCTGTCTGTGAAGACTGCATGCCCATCCACCACACTATGCTGTTTCACAGAGTCTCCTGTGTGGCCTTAGCTCACCGCCTCCATCCCCTCCTCCCTCACACCAGATGAGCCACAGACGGCTAAGTAGGCAGCGAACACTTCTCAAGATGTTTTCATCGATTTTGCCAACACTCAGCTGCTTTATCGGCTCTGATGAAACATTTGTGACAACCACAGCAATTGCAATGATCATTTCCATGCTGAAAACATTTGCCTACAAAGCAGACATTTTCCCTTCAAAGTAAACATTGGTGCTGCTGAGAAGCTGCCACCCATACCCATGCATGCTGCTCCCTTAGAAGTAAGAATGCCTGGAGGACAACATCCCCACCCACACCTGAAACACCCAAAACAACAGACAATGTGACAAGGACTTGTGTAGTTGGCTTTACTTGACATTCCCAGGCAAGTCACTCCTCCCTGCACCCCTACCTTGTCCCAACAAAAGACATTTAATTCACCGGTATTAGCAACACTATGCACAGATGAAAGCTTCTGGAATATTTGTTGATTTCCTGCCTTGACTCTTCATGACAAAGATGATCCCTTATTGACCCTAAGCCTTGCACTGAGTGTTCTTGCTTCAGTCATTCATTAATAGTAGACAAAAGGGTCCTTGAAACGGGTCCTAGTGAAAAACAGAGGAAAATAAGACAGAGGCAATAGAGGTATATGGATGAAAGATCTTCCAAAGAACATTTTTCTGATGTTCATCTCACTAAGTCATAAAAAAAGAAATAGGTCTTACTCTAAAACATGTTTGGAATGGGGAGGCTCTCATTGTGAGAAAAATAGCTAATTTTCTTATACAAGAAATGTTGCTGAGCTGCAGAACTTCTTAGAGTCTTTTGCAAGCCATGGTGCATGGGGAATCTTCAAAAGAGGTATGTAATATGTACCATGTCCTCAGAGCTGTGTCCTACTAGGTCGTTCAGGTCCTACTGGGCCATAAAATCAACTTGAATCACTGCTTTCTGCACCAACAAGGCAAGAACTTGCTCAGCTGAGCAATGTTTGGCACATGTGTGAATGGACAGACCACGGAGAGCCTGCTACTGGCAGAGATGAGATCTTCCTGAGAATGGAAAGTCTCTCACTAGGTCGGTCCAGATGGTATCTCTGTTGGAATAGCATCTCAGACACATGAAACAATGTGCTGTAGACATAATGCAATGAACCATTAAATGCCAGGCACTGTGTAGCATCCTCTTAGGATGCTAATTTAACCCTCGTGACTCTGTGGGGTTGGCATCACCATTCTATTGCACAGACAAGGAACACAAGGACCATGGAGGCTCAGCTTATGCAGAATACATGAGAGTCTTTGAGACATCCATTCGGTGCCTCTTCTGCTTCTCCTAGCTATTCAGAATAAAAACTAAAACCCCAAAGAGTGTCCAAATTTGTGAAGTTTATCTTTCCAAGGTCTGGCATTTGCAAACCAGACCCTCTTCTTGCTGATCCTTTCCTTGCAGGACTTATCCAGAAACCTCCTTTACCTGACGCAGCCAGTAAGAAAGGATGGAGACCCATTCCCAAATCAGGCAGAAACGTTTTCTGGCACCTCATCTACACACCTAATCACAAACTTTGCCAGAGCTCTTAAGTGATTGTGACTGTTTCGTTTTCAAAATATCAGTCGGCCTGTTCGAGTAATTTTATACTTAAATTATTTAAATGCAATCTATCCATTGAAGCAATTTCCCCTGCACCGGAGAAGTGTTTTCTTTTTTAGGGAACTGAAGCATGATAAATAAATGAATAAAGACTAGTAGCGGTGTGTGTGTGTGTGTGTGTGTGTGTGTGTGTGTGTGTGTGTGTGTGTGTGTGTGTGTGTGTCTCCCGAAGAAAGCACTTCGGCTGAGAGTCCCTTCTGTTAGAAATCTTGGAACTCATAATATTCCCTGTGGTTCTGCTGCTCAGCATTAAAAATAACCAAAGACTTGAGTCACAGTTTTTTTCTAGACACGAAGTGCTTTTTACGCCACGATGCCTGGGATGACACAGGGACTGCTCAGAGCTTGCTAGTATTCTGTGCTGCATCTCTCCCCAGGCCTGCAAGCAGTTAGAATGGCTTAGTGGTGATCACAAATGCTGTCCCATTTGGAAAGCACTTCTTTAAGGCAGAACAGATTAAAATTCATGAAAGACGGCTTGCTTGCATAAATAAATTAAAAGCTGCAAAACTAAAGTTTAAACACCCATACACAACTAGCATTTTGCAAACACCATATGCACTGTGGTTCTCAATTCTGGGCTGTCATGCAAGAAGTCGGGGAAGAGGCCTCATTGGGTTTGAATCCGTGAAACTGGAAGCACCTTGATTACCTTTGGCACAAAGGAGCCTCAGCAGCAAAGTGTGAACTAATTGATTTGAACCTTGTCTAAATACATATGGATTTTAGGGGAGTATGCCAATATCTGGAGAGTATTATAAAAAAGAAACGCAGAGTGAGAGATTGAAATTACTGCACTGCATGGAGTAAGTCCCAGGTAGTCTCGGATGCCCAGTTTTCTCATTTGTAAAATAGGCAGAATCTCTAGCCTCAGACTGTCATGAGGATAGCCCATGACACACTGCACAGAAAACAAGTGGCAGATAGGAGGCAGTCCTCTTCCTGATTTCTTACATGCACACACACATATGGTGTGTATTTCATCATATATGTATATACACACATCTTATATATACATATATGTGAGATGTTATATATGAGATGTCTCTTATATATCAGATGTCACCACTATATATAGTGGTGACAAAGCAGGAAGAGAATGAGGTCTGGGATCAGAAGGCTCAAATCTGACTTTCAGCTTGCCACTCATGACTATGTGGTCTGGAGAACTCTTATCTCTTCAAATTTTTCTGCATTTGGAAAGTTGAAATAACAATATTACCTCTCTCCCCCATACAAACATATTATCTGTGAGGTAGACAGCCCTCGCAATACTGTCAAATAGGTCTGGCTATCAACGTGGTTTCTGTTCTTTCATAGAAAAAATTGATGCTAAGGGAGGGAAGAGAGCAAACCTGAAATGCTTTGGTAGGTAGATGGTCAACCCAAAACCAAGTGACAGACAAATCTAGCTCCCTGACCATACATCCTGGGCCTGCCTTTCACCCAGGTGCCTTATTGTGGCTCCATGGCTGTTTAGGACCTGCCAAAAAGGCCCTGCTCCAGGTTCATCTCAGCTACAGGTGCTTAGAGACCAATCCCACTCTGATGGAATGAATAGGTTTTCACCTAGAATTTTTTTTTTTTGCTATCAAATACTAATTATTTAGTGGCATAGGCATAGTTGAAATGTGTGTCTTGGTGAAAATTTATGAATTTTCAGACTACTACAATCAGTTGAGGAACCACTAGAATAAGAGATCTACAGAGTTAGTATATATTTCAGTGGTAAGTTCATGGAGGAACTGCCTAAACTGGCTTAGCATATGCTCTTTTTAAAATTGCTTTAGACCACCAGGAGTGGACCCTGAGTACAGAGCCTACACCTCTCAAAAAAATTGCTTTAGAAAGAGGCATCAGATAAGGAGCCCATGAATGGAGATTTGTCATTTTCTAGTTTGAACTCCCCAGAAAGACAGTATGTCATAGGAATCAGTCAGAAAGAGGTCCAGAAAGGAGACACAATTGTAACACACAAACTATCTCTGTCAATGTTCTTGGTGGCAAACAACCAAAATAAATTCTGAATATTATAATCAAATTTTAAAAATGAGGGGCTAAGTTGGTCATTCAAAATTCTCCTGCTATAAAATACCCAGACATGCCAGAAAAACTAAAAAATTAGAATAGACATATGGCTCAATGGTCAACCTCCGGCTTTGCATGCATGAAGACCTGGGCTCAAGGTCCAGTAGCTCAAAAATTAAGGAGAAGGAAGAGGAGCAGGAGGAGGAAGAATAATAAATTATTTATACTCTTGTAAGAGTTCATAAGGAAATAAGAATAATAGATTAGAGGCTACATTTCTGTAAACTAATCCTGCAACCACCTTGGTAATTAGGTGGGGAAGGAAAAAGGAGCATGTTCGGGAAAGAGGTATCAGTCTCATTGCACTAAAGGCTTATTTTTTTATGCCTAGGTTCAAACAAGTTTTGAGCTTCAAAATCAATTCTTAAACAAGGGCCCTTGCACAAGGTGAGGAGACTCAAGGGATTGCACTACATGAGTCAAAGAACAGAATTTAAATCCCCTGAATCTACTCTTTGTGCACAGGTTTGTATCCTTATTTTGTTCTGAGAGAAAAAAAATGGAAATATTCTTTAACAGGTGGAATCTAACATGTCTAATCACTCGGATGCAGAGTGCAAATTCATATGGTTTGTGTTATTTGGTGACTTTGCTCTCCAAACATAAGAAGTTAGAAAAACACTTTTGATTACAAGTAAGGAGTACTGGGGATGTCTAGCAAGTAGACAAACTTACATGGTATATAGGACTCATAAAAATGAAATACTAATGAAAGATAACTATATAATTTGATATTTTGAAATGTTTAAATATACCTATGTTTAGAGTTTGGAGACAATAAATTCTCTGGCATCTGGGGAAGCTAAATGGTTAATTTTTTTTTGCTTTTTGGGTCACACCTGGCTATGCACAGGGATTATTCCTAACTCTGCACTCAGGAATTACTCCTGGTGGTGCTCACGGGACCATATGGGATGCTGGGAATCAAACCTGGGTCAGCCGAGGGCAAGGCAAACGCCCTACCCGCTGTGCTATCGCTCCAGCCCCTTAAATGGTTAAATTTTGGCCAACAGGTTATAAAGAGAAGTGTTTTGTCTTAAAGCCTTCAGCAAATTTACTCAAAAGAACTTGCATGTATCCTTAGTTCATTTCCTTGTTTAGAGCATGAATGTGACTGATGAGCATGGACAGGATTGGAGCATGGAAATGCTCTATCTTGAAACATGAAGATAACTGTGTGGACTGAAGTTCAACAACAAACTGAACTTCCAAACCACAGAGTCAACAACACAACAATCATGAGGCCTAAACTTAATAACCAAAGTTAGAAAGGTTCCTGTCAAGATGGAAGGAAGGCAGGGCCTGGGGACGAGGGTGAGGGTGGGGTAGGAGAGGGAAACTGGTGGAGGAAAGTTGACACTGGTAGTGGGATTGGTGATGGAACATTGTATGTCAAAAGCCTAACTATAACTAACTTTGTAAGTCATCGTCCGTTAATAAAATAAAATTTGGAAAAAATATATTAGAAAAAAAAGTAAGTGATAATGACTGGAGAGATAGTACATTGGGGAAACTCTTGCCCTGCGCACCTGTCAACCCAGGCTAGATACCCGGCATCCCATATGGCCCCTTGAGCACCACCAGGAGTAATTAATTTGTAGAGGAAGGAGTAAGCCCTGAGCATCATCAGGAGTGGCCAAAGCCCCACCCAGAACCCCCCCCAAAAGTTAATGGTGACCAAATTGTAAAATTAAATAGTGAACAACTATGAGTAAATATGAGAGTAAAGTATGTATCTGAGCAAGTGAAAATTAATATTAAAGGCTTTAACTTACAATATGACTAATTTTAAAGTTTGAAGGTATGGAAACAAGATGGAACTAAAGAACAGTATAACAATAATTGAAAATTTATGATTGGTGCTTAGCACTCTATGATCATTTTTGATGCTATTATATTTATACTAGAGCTGTAGCACAGCAGGTAGGGCATTTGCCTTGCATGCGGCTGATCCAGGTTTGATTCCGCTGTCCCTCTTGAAGATCCCGGCAAGCTATTGAGAGTATCCTGCCCACAGGGAAGAGCCTGGCAAGCTCCCCGTGGTGTATTCGATATGCCAAAAACAGTAACAAGAAGTCTCACAATGGAGATGTTACTTGTGCCCGCTCGAGCAAATTGAACAACAGGATGACAGTGCTACAGTGCTATATTTATTCTATTGGCATCAAGAAAGCCTGTTAAATTTTAAAAGGTTATAACTTAAAAGAAATAAGAACTCTAAATGAAAAGTAATAGTGGGAAGACAAAGTAATGAGCACATTAATTGAGATAACAATAAATTAGAGGAAACAGCAAAAAAAATCAAATAAAGGTAGAAAGAACAAAATAAGAATGTATAAACATAAAATACAAAAAAAAACCCAGAAAATACAAGTATATTTATCTTTTACAGGATTCATGAAGTATATATTATATATGGTATATCTTTAGATTGAGGCACATATATCTGCCACAAATGTATATATCTATATATCTAAATGTATATATATATATATATATCTTTGTATTAGGAATACAAAGGATATTTGAGATCTTTGTCCAAGAGCTTGCATGTATCTTTAGTTCATTTCCTTGTTTAGAGCATGAATGTGACTGATGAGCATGGACAAGATTGGAGCATGGAAATGCTCTATCTTGAAACATGAAGATAACTGTGTGGACTGAAGTTCAACAACAAACTGAACTTCCAAACCACAGAGTCAACAACACAACAATCATGAGGCCTAAACTTAATAACCAAATTTAGAAAGGTTCCTGTCAAGATGGAAGGAAGGCAGGGCCTGGGGACGAGGGTGAGGGTGGGGTAGGAGAGGGAAACTGGTGGAGGAGGATTGATCCAGATTTGGATCAATGGATCAATGGATCCAAATTTATCCAGATATGTTAGTTGACATATTTATTTCTTGCAGTGCGTGTTAAGATATAAACATAGCATTTGCACCGATGGAGACTGCAATCACTTTCATTACCAATAGCAAATGATTGTTTCTTTAGGTGGGTGATATGAGAGATTTAGTACTATTGAACCCTAGATGTTAGAACCCCCTGATCGCTCACCGATACCGTTTAACAAGGTGAAGTCCTCCTTCCAAGAAACAGAGTTTGCCCCTGACAGCATTATGATATGGGGAAGAAAAAAAGGATTCATATTGTCTTCAAAAAGCTGGAACTTAAAATGAGAGAGAGGATAAGGTAGATGATTCCAAGTTAGAGAGGACATGCTTCACATATAGGAACCCAGGTTTTTATCCCTGGAATCTTATGGAATACAAACATTACCAGAGTGTCCCCTCAAAAGTAAGAGACAAAGGAGGAGACTGATATGACTACACTCAACTTTGGTTCTCCAAGTCATGGTCTATAGAATAGTGACAAGAGCAAGAGCACATTCATAGTCTGATAGTGGATCTCTGGTTACAGGGCAGTATGTGAAAGTAGATTTATTTTTTAGAGAAAGTATATTTCCATCCTTCATAGAATAGCTTTAGTAGACAAAGGATAATCATTGTCACTGTCATCCCGTTGCTCATCGATTTGCTCAAGCAGGCACCAGTAATGTCTACATTGTGAGCCTTCTTATTACTGTTTTTGGCATATTGAATACGCCACGGGTAGCTTTCCAGGCTCTGCCATGCGGCGAGATATTCTCGGTAGCTTGCCAGGCTCTCCGAGAGGGACGGAGGAATCAAATCCCGGTCGGCCGCCTGCAAGGCAAATACCCTACCAGTGTGCAAAGGATAATACTCAGAAAAAAGAAATTAAGTTGTGATGCGCTTTCAGTCCCAGAAGAATAGAGGAGAATGAAGGTGCTCATTCAAAATGAAGACAGAAGGAAATGTTGACCAATTTGAAAGAGAGAAACGGAAATGTTTTCAAATTCTGACTGAAGCTAGGGAGATTAGAAGACAGGGATAACCTCCCAAATAAGGAAAGTGTCAGCCTAGCTACTATCACATTAAAAAAAAAAGTAATGACTCCATGGGATGGGAACCCTGAAGTATTGTAGGTGACAGACTTAATTATTGAATGGGAGTTTGGAGCCCACTAAAAATGACCATGATATATACCATGTAGGAAGAAGAAAACACTAAAAAAGAGAAGGGAAAATAGCAAAAATGAAACCTCGCACTGAAAATTATCCTATTCACAAAAAGTATGAAATAGTTTTTAAAAAGCCAAAGCTAATAAAAATAGATAACAAAATTTAAAAGTAGAACATGTATCTTTTTCCACTTAAAACTGATTTTATTAAGTTGGTTGTATATTTAAGGTCTTAAAGAGAATAACCAAAATATATTTTTATTAAGCAAAAGTTGAGAATTTTTAATAAATTAATATAAAAATGAACCAATGCACACATTAGATAAACACGATGTTGTCATTGAAATAAAATATCAAGATACAGGGACTGGAGTAATAGTATAGAAGACAGGATGCTTACCTTGCTCACAGCTGACCGGGGTTTGATTCCTGGAACCCCATATGGTTCTCCTAGCCCCATCAGTGGTGATCCTTGAGCAAAGACACAGAAGTAATCCCTGAGTACAACTGGATGTGGCACCCAAAACAAACAACCAACAATATTTAAATAAATAAATAAATAAATAAATAAATAAAAAGGGCTGTAGAGCATGGAGGGTGTTTGCCTTGATTGTGGTTAAGGATATGCCAAAAAGCAAAACAAATAAAATAACTTAAACCATAACTTCAAGAAACTCAATTGCCAAAATGATATAAGGTTTTTAGTAAATTTGTGGAACTGAGGTGAATATGTTCATCAAAGATATGATTCGAGAACATTTCCAAGAACTGAAGAACATGAGTTTCTAATTAAGAAAGATTCACCGGAGAACTAGATAATAAAGAGGACATACAATAAGACATATCACTACAGAACTTATAAATAATAGGGATCAGAAAAATGCCCTAGATTTCAACAAGAAGGGGAGGGCAGAAACAGCCACGTAGGCTCAGGAATTGGATGGCTACAGACAGCTACAGGTGGACAGAAAACCCATGTCTGGAAGATAGTGGCACAATGCCTTAAAAATTCTGAAGAAAACAATATCTGAGCTTAAATTTTAATTCCAGCTCATTATTAATAAAATATGAGAACAAGTAGAACGTTTTTAGAACAGTGAGATCACCAAAAAATTATCTTTGTCTCATTTCTTTTTTCAAGAAGTCACTGAAGAGGTCCTCAAATTAATTTGACCTTCCTTCCTCCCCCACCTCCAGGTGCTTAGGGATTGCCCTTGACTATCCCCTTAGGGATGTCTTTTGGCACGGCTCAAGAAACCGTGTGGGGTGCCAGGATGGGACTGGATTGGCCACCTGTTGCAAGGCAAGCACTCTATCATTATACTATCACCCCAGTCCTAATCTGATCTTTTGCCTCCTGTTCAGGATCAAAATAAAACCACTCAGTGCCTCCCTGGAAATCTACCTTCTTGAAGCGAAAAAACAAAAAGCATCCCCTGATTGATCTTAAGGCTACTACTGCTCTCTGGATCTTTCCAGAGTCCCACTGCAAAGTCAGATTTAACCACATTGCATTAGAGGACGCTCTCCAACAATACAAGAAATTGGAATCAGATGATGACACGGGGTAAGGAAAGGGAGGATTAACGTAGAAGCCAGATGAGGATAGGGCCTAAACACGTGGCGAGGCATCTCCCTGAAAGACTGATGTGTATGAGGAAGGGATAATTGATAAGGAGGAGGTGGCTCTTGCAAAAAAAAAAAAAAAAAAGGCTGGAAATTGTAAATAGAAGTCTTCAGGGGAGATTTAGACATTTGGCAAAGACTTTGGAATTTAATTACTGATTTGTACATGCAATACTGAGGAAATGAAAAATATGGCAAATATTAACTTTAGGGAAAAACAAATGCTGAGAGGGAAAGGAAAAGTAGTCCATTTACTAAATGAACCACCTATAAATATTACACAGGGATAACAATATGAACAGAATTTTCTCTCACTGAATATTCTCACTGAATAGCTCTCAAAATCATAATATGATTGAATGATAATTATGAAGCTGT